>NC_048298.1:89660633-89680525 GCF_013100865.1 Trachemys scripta elegans | reverse complement strand
TTTTTTTTCTCTTAATTAATTGGCCTCTCAGAGTTGGTAAGACAACTCCCACCTGTTTATGCTCTCTGTATGTGTGTATATATATCTCCTCAATATATGTTCCATTCTATATGCATCCGAAGAAGTGGGCTGTAGTCCACGAAAGCTTATGCTCTAATAAATTTGTTAGTCTCTAAGGTGCCACAAGTACTCCTGTTCTTCTTTTTGCGGATACAGACTAACACGGCTGCTATTCTGAAACCTGTCATTCCTTTAAAGGTTTCACCCACAGTATAAAATAATTTCCTCTGGCATTCTAGAGCAACCACTACCATCCAAGGGCAGGGCAAAGGGCCAGTTTTATTTTATTCACATAGGCTAGTGAAATTGATCCAGCAGTTCAAAAGCCATTAGAGAGTTATTAATACAAGACCTTTATTGTGGAAAGCAGAGGATTTGGAGAAAAACTAATTTACAGGTACTGAAGAGGTATATTCCCTGAAGTGTTCCTCCCCCCCCTTATCAGACTAACCCATCTGTGTGGGTCATGAGCAGAGACTGCCTGAAGTTTTCTAGGCCCATTCACCCTCTCCAATCATGAGAATCTCACATGCTCTGAATCCCCAGAAGTTACACCAATCTGAGTTTAACTTCCCTACCTTCCCCCTCAATGGTCCCCAATTTGGAATCCCAGTTTCTTCAATATGGTTTTCAGCTCTCTGAATACTAACATGACATCCATTTCAATGTCAAGGCCAGCAGATGATACCAAATTATCCAAGATCTTTTATTCCCTTTATTTTCATTGTGACACCTGCCTACATCAACCTATGGATTTCCAGCTGTTGCAAATATCTAGGCAGCAATGATCCTGGTATACTTTAGCACAGTGGTGGGCAATCTGTGGCCCGTCAGGGTAATCCGCTGGCAGGCACGGCTGCCCGCATCTCCCAGTGGCCGCGGCTCACCGTTCCCAGCCAACAGGAGCTGCGGGACGTGCAGGCTGCCACTTCCCGCAGCTCTCATTGGCCAGGAACAGCAAACCGCGGCCACTGGGAGCTGAGGGCGGCCGTGCCTGCGGACAGTCAATGTAAACAAACTGTCTCGCGGCCTGCCAGCGGATTACCCTGATGGGCTGTGTGCGTCCCATGGGCTGCCCACCACTGCTTTAGAACATATTAACATTCCACCCAAGATGATTGGTTTGTTAGCCAAAAGTATTAAGGACAGAATAGGCAGGGAAATTTATTCTTTTCATCCCTAAACATGGCCCTATGACTTGAGATCTAAGGCACACTGGTGGAGAATAAATGGGTAATAAATAATGTGGGAGAAGTTTGCACTGGTGTTGCCCATGCTTTACCAGTTCTGCGGTAAAGGATTCAGCCTCCACTACAGTCAAATAAGCCATCTCTTTTCCCCCACTCCAAAAAAAAAAAAAAAGGAGTAATACTGAACTGAACCAGTACATTGGAGAAATCTAAAACAAACCTTAAGCCTGGCTTTACAGCCTGTCAGTGCTACTAGAATTGAACTAATGCTTTTCTGTCTCTTTGGACTCCATTACAGTCAACTTTTAACAAGTTAGTTAACCAGGCTGTAACAGATACAGGTGACTACACTTGGCCTATGGCCAAAAATGATTGTTTAACACATGGCTCCTGATCCTGAGGTCTACCCTGTATCATCAATTCTTTTGGGCAGGTTTATATCACAATTGCCAGGCCGTAATTGAGTTCTAATATGGCAATTCTTCTGTGTAGACAGCATCGCCTGTTTGTGTATAACAGAGCGAGCCAGCCTACCTACCTTAAAAGCATTCAGATACAAGCATGGTATAAGAACTTATATAGAACAGTTTCAGTACAGGAAAACATCCCATATGAACATACTGTATTTAACACACTTCTCTGTACTGAGACCAGCAGCTGAGGCAGTATGGGTAGAAACAAGGTTGTTTCTACCAATATAATACAAACTGGGCTCTTCAGCAAGATACAAGCCAACTCTGACTTTCTTATGACTAGAAAAATGCTGCTACATGGATGCATTCAGTGTTGGATGTAACTACAACAGCGTGTCAACGTCTGTTTACACTTGCGATAGTACTAGTATAGATGTGTCCTGTGTTTTTCTCTCTTTTGGGAAGCAGTCAGGTCTCATGTCTATAGGGGTTTCCAAAATTCCATCTTCAGTGGAGTAGGGCAATGACAGTGATAGTGCCAATAAGGCAACAGTAAATTTAAAGCTATAGTACAAAAGAGCAAATAGGTTTGAAAACAAAGATATGAAACTGCCCTCTCCAGAGGGGAAATTTGTTTATACATACCTTGCTTACAGTTCCCACAAACAAACACAGTTTGGTTCCATGCCAGCAGCTCCCTATGATCACTGAAAAGGGAAAAAAACAAAAAACAAAAAAAACACAAATTCAAGGCTCTTCATACACAAAACAGCCCACATCTGTTTCAGCATGATACAGAGTTCCTCCCAGAGGGTTTTTTGTCACTACCTTTGAGTATTTTGATACACACATTGACAAAAGTAGGATTGAAACAGGTAAATACCACCTCCATTTTGGCAGTTGCACCCTTAGCACTGCCAAGGTAGCACTTCTAGTTCAGTTTTGTTGCTCTTTCAGTTCCAAGGACCACACTGTCTTGAGACCTCGAGTGCCAACAATATTCAGTACATAAACTGCCCCTCCCCCAACCAGCCCAGCCCTAAACACAGAATGAGGAATCTGGGAGAACATTATGACTAGTTTATTTCTTATGTTACCCATCCAAACAAAAGAGAGGACAAGAAAAGGCAACATACATGCCATGACTTTGCCAAGATTGCAACAGGAATCTCATATTTCTGCAGACTTTTTCTTGAAACCTTACGTGAGATGTTGAGTTAAACATGTAAGCATTAAAACACCCTATTTTTGCTTGGTGCCATAGCCTGAATATGAACATATGCCAGAAGCACTAACTAAGGTGGACCAGAAACTAAAGTTAGTCATTATTTCAGATCCTCCTTACAGCTTGCTATCTTAATGAGAAGACAGTAAGGATGGAAACAGGTTTCCAACCACTAACTGTGGGCTCTCCTCATTCACATCCATCCTCCATACAGATAACTTTCTTAATAAAATGATGAGTAGCCATACGAAGGACTCAGGCTACATCTACACTACAGCCAGGATCGACACTCTGAGATCGATCCACCAGCGGTCGATTTAGCGGGTCTAATGAAGACCCACCAAATCGACAGCAGATCGCTCTCCAGTCAACTCCTGTACTCTACCCCCGACGAGAAGAGTAAGGTAAGTCAACGGGAGAGTTTCTCCCATCAACCCCCGTGGTGTAGACCCCGCGGTAACTTGATCTAAGGTAAGTCGACTCCAGTGACGTTATTCACATCACTGGAGTTGCGTACCGTAGGTCGATTTACCACGGTAGTGTAGACATACCCTCAGATACAAAACTTTATTCTGCTTTCTACTCCAAAATACATTTCTGTTTATAGTAAGGGCTACATAATCATCATCAGCACCCCTCTAAAGAGGTGGAGGAAATCACTGCAGTCAGTGGCAGATTATCATATCATCTCTGGAAAAAAACAGCCTCTGCTTCCCACTGTATAGGCTTCAGCCCTGACAGTCCTGTTGCCATTATGAAGTAACAAAGCAACGCTGAAAAATGTAGGGGATGTGCAACAGAAAATATTATGAGCATCAGAAGGGCGGGTAGGGTAAAGAGGACTGAAGAAACACGTGACCCACACTTAGGTGCTTGGACAGTTACAAAACAGGCCCAAACTTAAAAAAATTCACTCCACTGCCTAAAAGCTGAGAAGGGAAAGACATATGCAAGGCAACTGCAAAAATATAAATTTGTTAAAAAGAATTCCACTTCTACCTGGGCAACAATTGTTCTGGAGGCAGCACACTGCAAGGTGGTTAAACTATTACCACCCTAATCTAAACTGATGCAAATATTAAACTTGAAGATCTTGCCATTTTAAGATCTTCTGACAGAATTTGAACGGTCATTGTGAAAAACATATTTCTATCCTTCTTCACATGAATTCAGCATGCTGCAGCACTGTCCAGCCTTGCCAGTCTCCAGCCAAATAAACCAAGATGGCCCCCACTCCTTACTAAATTCAGCTCAGTGAGTTATTAACTTCTACACCTACTTCTGACCATTTAAATGTCAACACAAAATGCCTGCTTATGAAAATGGACACAGCAGAAGTCAAAACAACTTTTCAGAAAGATTTTGCCAAATTTATGGGATTGTACTTACAACCCGACAAAAGGGGGGGGGTGTACATGGTTGTCTCACATCCACACTGCACCTCCACCATTGCTATCACTGGTGAGGCTATGCTGACAAACAGATCCTAATTTTCCTAGGCTAGGCAAGGCAAAAAAATTTATTCCTGAAGCCACAAAACACCTTGGCAAGTCTCCTACACACAAAGGCAGAGAATGATGGAAGATAAAAGTTTAGTCTCTCACTTTGCTGCATAAAAAGCCTTGTTATCTATTGATATGCTAAAATGATTCTGCTAGACATCCTTATATTTTTTATGGAGATTGTGCCCTAAAAATTGGGTAATGGAAAGCTCTGAAGAACATTCATGTGTGTGCATTTCCTGAGATTTTTTTCCAGTTCCAACATATTGTATTGATATAAATTAAAGTAAATAAGAGTTAACTCCCTACTCTGTTTGCAACCTCCCTTTTTCTTTTACCAGTAGACTGTAAGTCACCTCTAGAGCAACTCCACTCGCATGAAAATCGAGAGGAGCTGGTGAAGCCTTTCAGCTAAATAACTCCTGCTGGCCTGTCAATTTTTGGTCACTGGATAACACTTAACAGAATTATATGGCATGTCCTTTTTTGATTTTAAGAGCCTAAAGAGAGGAAGCAATTGAAAGAGATTTTCAGTGACTCAGTCACGGACCAAAGATTAATCTGATAACTGTTAATTATTGATGGAAAATATTTTAAATTACATTGCCTTTATTGCCTGTCTCTACCAGGACATGATCAAAAAGTAAGTACTTTTCCACTCCTTTTTGCCTTTAACTATAAGAAATCACTGCAGGCAAAATTCTACCACCTAAGTTTTCCTGAAGAAAAAAAGTAGTGTTATCATCGCTAAGAAATGCAGAAGTCTCATCTTACTAATAAACTTCTCCATCCAATGGAAATGTTTATACACCACTGTTTACATGTTCAGGCCAAACTGCTGCTATTCCAGTGATTACAATGGGTTATTTGCCTTCGCTGGTGACTTGGAACTTGGGAGTGGCTGAACAGCATGGAAATTTACCAACTGGCACAAGTCTCTGATCTGAATGTGGCAACTGAGGTTCTGTGCCCAATTGTTCCTGCAACCAAACTGCCTTTCAGATTGAACCTATATCTTTTAAAAGCCTTTAAGTGAATTGTACTGGTGACCAGTACCAGATGGACAGTCATAAAACAGTTTCTCTATTTCTCCCCTGAAAAGGTAGAACACAAGGACTCAGTACATACTCCTCCTCCTCTACTTCCAGCCGCAAAAGTCCAGGAATCCCAATTTAGGTATGTTTTCACTGCAGAGTTAACTTGAGTTATCTAAACTCAAGTTATTCCTCTTGAATTAGTCCAGCTCAAGTGAGAGCAGACGCCTCAAAATAACACTCAAGCTGCTGTGCTCACACTGGCACTGATGTGTGTGGAACAGACTTCTGGGGGCATAGCCCAGGATTCCATGTACCTGCAGTAAGCTTAGCCACTTTATAAATTCTTTCCCATTGAACTGTGGGAGAATTTGCCAATCCTTTCTGAGCACATAGTGGGGGGAATTGTGGAAAGGCACTGTAGGATTAGTGCCACTTGAGTGGAGCTAGCCTGCATCCACATTTCAGAGCCATCATGTTAGCAACTAACCAATTCTGCTTATTTGAGTTTTAGCCTATACCCCCCCCCCCCCCCCGATTGGTCAGCCAACTGGAGTTGAAAGCACAACTACACTCAGGTTAAGGGTTGTATGTGGATGGGACTCAAGTCAACCTTGCAGTAAAGACAAACACTTAAATGGACCAGCACAGAATTCATTCTTCATCTATCAGTTCTTGGTCACTCAGACTGTCAACCAGGATGAAAAACAGAATTAAATGAGACTGTAGCAATTTGTGATGTGGACTCTTGTCCCACCATGAAATGAACAAAAAGTAAACCTCATATCACAAAGTATCATGCACAAAACCAAGACTAGCTTTCCAATTTTGATTTCTTGCTCCCCTAAACTAGAAAGTGGTGATGTGGAGCCAGCACATTCAACTCCCTTCTTAGACTGTGAGGAAACAGAGTTCTCTGCATCTCTCCACACCAATCTTTACTGGCAACTGATATTTCAGTTGCATAGCTGCCCATCCTCACAGCTGCTGTCTTCCCTGCAGCTGTGTAATCCCTACTTTATGAGCAACCCCAGGCTTGCTGCCCAATTGAACTGTATCTCAGCCCACTAACACTGTAAATTATCACAGCTCAATTCATAAGTGAGATAAATTCCCAGCTAATAAACTAGTAAAATCAGCTACAGCGGGTGTGCCACAGAGGTCCATTGGTACCAGTTGGGAAAGGGTTCACTACTCTATGTCACCAACTCACTACAGATAGGGTGACCAGACAGCAAGTGTGAAAAATCGGGATGGAGGTGGGGGGGGTAATAGGAGCCTATATAAGAAAAAGACCCAAAAATTGGGACTGTCCCTATAAAATTGGGACATCTGGTCACCCTAACAAAACACTGCTTTCTCAGTAATTACCCAAAAAGTGTCTTTTAAGATATTAAACGGAAGCCAATGACACACTGGCCATTAATATCACTGTGAAATGTACCTACTGACACTATATAAGAAAGTGTATATATACACTGAAATTATGTTTTAAAGTCTATAACAAGGCAGAGTGAACAAACAGGTCTTCTGCCAGACATAAGCATAGCTATTCACCTATCCGTGTCTTTGATGTAAATTAAGCATGGTATAGCCAACACAATGGAGGTCCAATTTGCTCAGGAAGGCAATGGGTAAAATGATTGACAGGAGTATGTGAAACCAACGGGGGGGGGAGGGGGAAGTACACTGAACAAGCAACATGGGAGAAGAGTCTTATCTGGAGGTGCACTTCAAAAGGGACATTTCAACAGTTTACTGGACCATATGAGGAAAGAGAAAGGACCCCTTTCTTATCCTTCAATGAGGAAGCCAAAAGGACAGTGCTTTTTGCATTCATGAAAGTTGGATTCTGGTCACGTGGGCTAGTCAGGCTGAGAGGTTGCTTTAAGTGAGAAATTGCTTTAGACAAAGATTTTAGCCTGTCAGAATTAAGTTTAAACTCTAAGGCTAGGTCTACACTACCCGCCTGAATCGGCGGGTAGAAATCAATTTCTCGGGGATCGAATTATCGCGTCTCGTCGGGACGCGACAATCGATCCCCGAATCGACGCTCTTACTCCACCAGTGGAGGTAGGAGTAAGCGCCGTCGATGGGGAGCTGCGGAGGTCGATTTTGCCGCCGTCCTCACAGTGGGGTAAGTCGGTTCAGATACGTCGAATTCAGCTACGCTATTCGCGTAGCTGAATTTGCGTATCTTAAATCGACCCCCCCCCGTAGTGAAGACCTGCCCTAAGAAACATGTTATTCCTTTTGTTTTACTTGTAATCTGTTGTTCTTACTCACTATCTCTTAAAAATCTTAATCTTTATAAATAAACATCTGTGTTTTCATTATAAGTATATCCCAATGCTGTGTTATCATAAAGGACCTAGTCCTGAGTTGTGCCAGTCAAGCTGTGTGTGTGTACACTGTGTCTTTGGAGACCGCTTCCCAGGTTATTTCTGTGAGTGTCTAGTGATGGGCTGGATACTACAGAAGGGGATGCTTTCAGAGGCGCACGGAGGTCTGCAGAGATCTGGAAGTCAGTGCTTGTCTGTGGCCAGAGGCTGTTAGTTTCAGGGTGCTAGATACAGCAGGTAAAACTGCTTTGCATTAAGGGCAGGTGGTGGTGAAGTACCTCAAAACCCTAAGCACCTCTGGGGAGCATCACAGAGAGTAGAATGTCACTCCCTAACATTCTCTCAGATTTTATGGGTTAAACCAATCCTGGGAACTTCGAAATCCTTCTATATCATTTGTCACCCTACACTTGGATGCTATCCCCCCCCATATTGCCCACTGTTTAGTTTTTGAGAACATGGGCTCTCATGCAAATCTAATCCTTACTTGCTGCTTTTATAAACTAAATTAGAAAATGGAGCTGCTGGAGATTGCAAGATTTTAAAAGCGGTGCCACTGAAGAGATTACAATCAGTTACACATCTGTGTAGGAATGAGATTTTATCCCAACATTTCTAAAGAAAACAAACCCTCCTGGTTTGCATTTATATAAAATGGGTTAGAAAAATTAAAGCTATCAATCCCAAGCAAGTCAGCAAATGGTGCAACTAAACCAACCTGAATTCTGGCAGACTGCCAGAATTAGAGTCTTCACCCTCTTTACAGCTACT
Organism: Trachemys scripta elegans; assembly: GCF_013100865.1. Taxonomy (NCBI): domain Eukaryota; kingdom Metazoa; phylum Chordata; order Testudines; family Emydidae; genus Trachemys; species Trachemys scripta. Next base: position 89,671,988 of record NC_048298.1, on the reverse strand, counting down.
ATTCTTGGTCATATTCTACCATATGTAATATACATAGACTATCTTTGGGCCAATGCACTAATAGGGCACAAGACAAATAGTTCGTTATACTCATGCTCACACTGGCTCCTGCTATGGGAAATCTCTCCACTAATACTACATCCCTGGAATTTATTTATTCTTAACAGATTAGGAACTGTTCCTAATACATGACAGAAAATTGACTCCCCTTTGGATTGTGCACAGCAGAGGAAGAAAATAGGGGAGACCAAGAGTCATGACAGAAAAGGAACACTTTTCGTCAATAAGAAAAAGAGTGAACTGTTTGTTTGGTGGCCAAAACCATACTAGTGTTAGGCCTCAGTCCATAATAATAAAATATTAATACTTTCATAGTGATTTTCATCTCTCAGGCACTTTACAAGCATTAATCTTTAACAGACAATAGGAGAGAAAGAATTCTCCATTTAAGGAAACTGAGAATTAGAGGTTAAATAATTTGCCCAATTCCATAAAGGTGGTTAGTGACAGAGCCAGGACCAGAAGTCTGGAGCACCTGGCTCCCAGTCCTATGTTCAATTCACACCTATATTCATCTTATCAAAAATTCACAAAATCACCACATTGGTGGTTTACTTAAGTATGGTTTGCCAACAGAGCTGACTTTGGGCTACCAAATACATGCTACACATCCAGATTACAAAGTGATGCATTCCTTATCCTGCTCTTTGCCTGCCCAAGAAGAGAAGCCAAATGCATGCGACTTCTATATGCAGTTCAAAACAATCCCCTCATATGTTTTGTTTCCTCTCTCAGATTAATTAATTGTGCACCTGAAGTCTCCTGCCAAAAGGGTTTTCATGGACCACAATTATTTGAATGCTATGGGACTGGAATCTGCATGCCTTTCCTATTACGAAAGGAGGACCAAACTGAAAGAGAAGGCTTGCCTACGAACAAGACTAAATGAAACAGGACTAGAATTCCACCCGAGAGGCAGCACATAACAGTACTTTACCAGCAGACCAAAAAGAAATCACCAATTAGCAACTCATAATTCAGTTTCTAAGCTTTAAAGAGCATATTTATTTTTAATAAATTAATTCCATTCTTATTTTTTATATAAATCTTTTAAAAATTAACTAATTAATCTGACAATGCCTGAAACTACAGAGGTGGTATAATGATAGATGAACACAGAAGAGAGCAAGATAGAAAAGAGCATTATACAGATTATATCCACTACTTTTGATTTCTTAAATATAAAACTGAACCTAGGATACAAAGTAGAAGATAACCAAATTTAACATAACATTTCCAAAGACAAACTAAGTGATCAAAATATAAGTTTGTCTCAAAACAGAAATTGATATGGATCAATAATGGGGCTGAAGAGGATGAACTACTGTTACTGCCATTTGTTTCTCACTGCCAAAAACATGACATCATGGCAGAAGGAAGGCTCCTGTATAAAGAATGCATGTCATTTATTTCCTTCAAGGACACACTGCTAATCCAACCTGCACTTAAAAATCTCAAGAGCATCAACAGACCAGCACCTCAGATAGGAGGCTGAAAATTAAAACTGTTCTCATCCCACTCCCAATCATTTTCCCTAAAGGAGCTGCACTCCAAAAGGGGAAGGGAATGGGGGACGGGGGAAGGGGCCAGGCAATGTACATATGTAATTAACCATATGTTCTCTTCCTGAAGTGCAGAATGGTACTAGCTGAAGGTAGCCAGAAAAGAAAATTCACCAAAGTGGCTGGCTGAGCAGACAATCATCCATTTCATAGGCCAGTTTTAGTTTACAGTTTCAGATCAGATACACTCATCAATGCACTTCAGCAGTGAGTTCAGCATGAAACAATTACATTTCACTTGCCTGGAGCAAGGATTTGGTAGTTCCAGACGGATGAACAAATTAATTTTCCTATCATATAACACTACCTCCTCTTCAATCTCCCAGGAAAAGAGCTGAACGTCACCCCAACTCTGCTAAAAAAAAAAATCCTATTACACAGTATTCTTCCTTTAAAGACTTACTAAACACTAGATCTAGTTACAAGTAAATCGCCAAAAACAATGAGGAGCCCTTGCGGCTCCTTAGAGACTAACAAATGTATTTGGGCATAAGCTTTCGTGGGCTAAAACCCACTTCATCAGATGCACGGAGTGAAAAATACAGTAAGCAGAAGATATATTCTAGAACATGAAAAGCTGGGAGTTGCCTTACCAAGTGGGGAGTCAGTGCTAACGAGACAATTCAATTAAGGTGGAAGTGACCTATTCTCAATAGTTGTCAAGAAGGGGTGAACACCAAGGGGGGGGAGGGATTACTTTTGTAGCACTAATTAGGCCAATGCAATCAAGGTGGCCCATGTAAATCACCAGTATGTTTCATAAAGCATCTTACACATAATAGTGAATTATTAGGAATGGAGCAGCTTGACAGCATGAGCGGCAGAAGACTCATCAAAGTTGTTATACCTTGTATTTGGGTATATTTGGGTAGAAAGCCTATATGAAACCACTTCAAACACATCAGATTCACTAAAGTAAACTAGAGATACATTTTTAACAGGTATAATGAAACCTTCTTATAGTGAAGCAATTTCTCCCCTTCCCTCCCTCACCCCAGAATTTCAATTTAAGGAGCATGGAATTCCTCTCCAGAAAGAGATGGGGCAGCAGAGTGGATATCCAGGCTATGAGCTGCCTCTCATTCTGGTCCCCCTGGCCAGGAGAGAGAGAGTGTGCTGGCCCGTAAGTTATAGGGCTTTGCTGATGCTTAAAGCCAGCCCCGGCGAAGGGTCACTGCCACTCTAACTGCAATTTGTATAATTTTTCTAAACACTGAACAATGTGGAAACTTTAAAGGCCAGACAGGACTATTATGATTGTCTACTCTGACATCTCACACAACACAGGCCACAGAATTTCAACCAGTTTTGCGTCACTATAGATTTACTAGATACAATTTAATTTTAAGCAGGTTCCACTGTATTTCTAAAAACATTTTAGGCATTTGTTTAATATAGTGAAACTTGTCTGAATCAACCATTCAAGGGACTGATAAATCCTTAACTTATTGGAGATAATTTTCTATTATAGGTGCAGAAGAGTTGTACTCAGGGTACCAGTGAATATTCCGGGGTAGTCTCTTGATTGAATATTCTCATAAAGGTGGTCTCTTGTATAGGTGTTACTACAGAACAATTCTCAAATATTTTCATAGTGTGGACCACTTATTAAGATAGAGCCCCTCTGTTGCACACCTCCTCTCCCAACCACCCAATTCCAAACAGTCCCTGTAAAATTTAGAGACTGATGAAATGAAAACAATGTTAGTATAGTATTAATGAGACAGGATGGAAAAACTCCCTTTAATGAATGGAAACAGTTGCTGAGTTACATTTCCCACCCCCCACTCTATATTTGGGCTGCTTATTTCCTCTCTCTGGATGTAGGACTTCACTTTTATTGGGGCCAGTCACCTTTTGTTGGTTACAGCTCCCAGGACTCTAATCTCCATAGCTGACTATAATCTGCTTCGGTTTTCCTGTATATCTATTATCCCTGCAATTGAGGGTAATCTGCAATATGATCAGAGATCAATAGTACGAGAAATCAAGAAGTCATATTTTCCTTGAAAAGCAAGGATACTCTAACTGGTGGAAGATGCAACATTCCTGTTAGGATTTAGGGATACAAGGGTCTGTGCAAAATACAGATTTTTATGGAATAAACACAAGCAAAATGCACTAAGAGCCAAAGCATCCCCCTGCTTTACAATCAAAAGCAAGTACCAATCTTTGAATCCAAGGATCTCCTGTTACTTCATATTTAAGGGGAGAAGTTGCCATACCGCTGTTATCATGATACTTTCAGACAACACTCACCCACACACACTTTCTGAATACCATTTCTTTCTGTGTCATATTTGACAAACTGTTTATTGCCCTCTAAAAAAAAGGTGTTGCCAACTTTCCCAGATGATAAAAAAAAAGTGATTGGTCCAAGCTGAACTGATATTAATGCAAATACTGATTCAACCCACTAGAGCAGAGGCAGATTATTTACATATATTTTATTTGCTGCAGGAAAACTGGTGCAAAGGCAGCAATAATTAGCAATTAAAATGTCTTCTTTTTTTCCTGACAATTCAGATGCCAAAAATATTATGAAAGGGAATGGAAGGAGGAGGATGGGGCCTTTTCTCAGCAAGTTACTAAGGACAGAGATACCAAGTTTTCCTTTTTCTCCCAAGACTATGTGGCATTTATTTTCAAGTGTGATCAAGTTTTTCCTCCTCCTTTCAGCAGGAGTGTGTAAAGAACAGAAACAGGAGTTTAGAGTCAACATGCAGTTACACTGCTATTTTCTATCTTCACTTTGGTGTCCTAGACCACAACTGGTAGCTAATATAATTCCAGACAGTAAGAACCTTAAACTATTCCTTAATCAGCAGGAATGAGATACTATTACTATGGATTCCATTCTGCCACTCCCTCAAGTGCACCGGACCTGAAGCACTCCTACAACATGAATTATAACAATGCTTTAACAAATGGTCCATTTCCCTTATTAATGCTTTACATACAAGAAAGAAGATACACTTTGGAACTGATGCTGCAGAGTTCATTTATACATATTTCTGAAGGTCAACACACCTTTCAGAATTACTCAGTTAAGAAACTGCACTTTACAGAAGTTAAAAAGATATAATAGCAAAGTAAGCTTATTATAAAGGTGAAATACAAAGGTACAATAAAGGTTGAGTTTATCTCATGTGTAAATCCTGCCAAAAGCCAGGCTTGGGGGGAGGGGAAGAAGGAGCTAGCCAAAAATATTTTAATTTAACATTTTTAAGTTCTTTCCTCAGCATCCTCTAATCCTGTCACTTTCTTGTTCACTGAAGACAGTTCTGAAAGCATCATTCTGTGACATCACGGGTACCAGAAATCTTATTGCAATGATGCATTCAGGGACATCTTCACAAAACAAAAGTGACATGCACATTTCAAAGCGAAAACAATTAAGGCTTAGCTAAAATTTATTTCTTAATGTCCCCTTCAGCATGCTTAGTGAAGGTAATGAATACACACGTTTGGGTTTAGTTAGCTTTGCAATTTAAATTTTGTGTTATGGTCCTTAGCAAAGTACACAGTAAAAGTCCCCCATGTTCTGCAGGAACTTCCTCATCAAAATCTTATGGTGCACTGAATATCTGTTGGCTCACATAAAGACAAAATGCTTTGTAAAAGATCTATATAATAGTTTTAAACGGAAGCACTTTGCAACCCTTCAAAACACATTTCTTGTTGAGCACAGGCTGAGATGCAATTGCAAATGCCCTGCTACTTAAGCTATACAAGCATGATGAAGGAAAGGAAAGGCTGTAAACACAAGCAAATTCAAAACCACTAGCCCAGCCCAGCCCACTCAAGGTTTAGCATAGATAGAAACATGGGGGGAGGGATAGCTCAGTGGTTTGAGCATTGGCCTGCTAAACCCAGGATTATGAGCTCAATCCTTGAGGGGGCCATTTAGGGACCTGGGGCAAAAATCTGTCTGGGGATTGGTCCTGCTTTGAGCAGGGGGTTGGACTAGATCAGGGGTCCCCAACGCTGTGCCCGCGGGCACCATGGTGGGCACTGGACAACTAGCCGCCGAGGAGTGTGTGGCCACCAGACAAGCAGTTGCCGAAATGCCAATTTTCAGCAGCATTTCGGCGGCAACACTTCTTGGCGGCACTTCGGCAGCTGCATGTCCAGCAGTCACGCTCCTCAGCAGCTAGTCGGCCAGCACCCACCACACGGAAAGGTTGGGGACCACTGGACTAGATGATCTCCTGAGGTCCCTTCCAACCCTGATATTCTATGACTGTGTCAGCTAAAAGTTTGCATGGTGCAGTAGGGAACACATACACAGATGGAATGCACAAAGGTCTTTGCTATATGTTTTGCTCACAAACATGATTTACAATACTTGTTGCACCACCAGTATACACTAATGCAAAAAATCAGTTTTCACATGTGATCACTCTGCCTACATCAGGACATACAAGTATTGCTCATGCAAGGTTCTACCGTTACCCAGGTGAAGAACTGGAGTCTTCTAGGTAGCTCCTGATCCACCATGGTGTTGGAGTTATTTTAAATATGCATTACCCACATAGTGAAAATCCAAGGCCTCAGCTAGGGACAGAGTACACATCACTATGGCTGGGTCTACACTACCCACCTGAATCGGCGGGTAGAAATCGACCTCTCGGGGATCGATTTATCGCGTCCCGTTGGGACGCGACAATCGATCCCCGAATCGACGCTCTTACTCCACCAGCGGAGGTGGGAGTAAGCGCCGTCGACGGGAAGCCGCAGAGGTCGATTTTGCCACCGTCCCTACAGCGGGGTAAGTCAGCTGCGATACGTCGAATTCAGCTACGCTATTCGCGTAGCTGAATTTGCGTATCTTAAATCGACCCCCACCCCTGTAGTGTAGATGTAGCCTAAGAAAACTAACCCAATGCAGGTGCAGACAGCATGGGGACTTTCTGATGCACACACCATAATATAAAAACAGCCCCCAGGACTGTAAATAATATGAGGAAACAGTTGCTAAATATTAAGTGGGGGTACATGGGAGGAAAGGGAAAGATACAGCAGGTCATTACAGGAGGGGTTACGAGCAGTGGGGGAATTCAGCACTTCAGGTGTCTCAGGGAGGGAATTCTGCAGCACGCTGGAAGAGGGCTCATCGGGGTGACGTATTTCACGGATAGACTCATAGGCTGATGAGGTGTTTTATTAGAGCAGAGAGGCAGGAGGAGGAAATGAGGTGTCTCAACTTGGGGGGGGCTCACGAGGATGAGGTGGCGAGAGATGAGATATTACTGGGGGGGCGGAAGAGGCGTCTCACGGATGAAGTGTCTCTCTGGGAGGGCTCATAAGGGAATGGGGGCTCTCACTGGGGCCGTGACTGAGGAGGGGAGAACGAGGGGTCTCAACGGGGGGGGGGGGGGCAACAAAGCATGTCACTGGGAGGGCTCATGGAGGGGCCTCTCCCTGGGTTGGGGGCGGGGTGTCTCCCTGCGCTGGGGGATACGGGGTGTCTCCCTGGGGCAGTGTGTGCGGAGGGAGAGGCGCCGCAGAGAGCGAGCAGGGACCCGGTCTCGGGGGCGGGGGGGGGCGGGACGCAGAACGATCCGCGGCGCTAACAGGCGGGGGGCGGGGAGCGGGCCCCAGTGTCTCCGAGGAGGGCGGATCCCTCCCCCCTACATGGAGGGACCCTGCAGCGAAGGGGGGGGGGGACTCGGTTCTCTCAGAGGCCCGAACCTCACACTCACCTGGTCACGGCTCCATCCCGGCTTCAGCATCGCCTCGTCCCCTTCCGGAGCCGCCCCCCTCGCCGTCGCCGCCCCCCGAGAATAAACTTCCCCGAACTGGTGGTAACCCTGCCTCGCCGCCGCCGGCTCCTCAGCCACGGAAACTGTCCCGCCCCACCCGCGCCTTGGCTAATGATTGACGGCTCGTGTTGCCAATCGGCACCCGCAGAGGTAGTTGAGTGTCACGAACGCCAACCAGTGACTGTCGAGCGGCCTGGGAAGCTAACGGACATGAATGGGAAGGGCAAGAGGGGATGGGGCGGAACTACTTGTGACTGGCTTACAACGCCGCCAATTAGAAGATAGAATTCATTTCCTCGACAGTTGACGAGGTTAGAGTGTTTAGCCCTCTGGGGAACGGAGATGTCTGGACTCTTAAAGGGATAGTACCCAGTGGGCCTCAAACTTCCCTCGAACTCCCTCAGTGTGTGCATGGGAGGCAGGGCACCGTCCGTGGGCGGCCTTACCAAAGGGAGGGCGGCACGATCAGTGCGGCAATGGAAATCGCGTTTCACCGACACTGTGCCCCACCCCCGCACTGCAGGCCCAAAAAAGAGACGTCCCAAAATACTGGGCCAGCAACTTAGTATAAATCTGTGCGGGGAGCCCAGGACGGGGGCAGCCGGGGAGCTGAAGGGCAAGAGCGAGGGGGGCTGGCAGGGCTGGGCAGGGAGCCCGGGACGGGGACAGCAGGGGAGCTGCGGGGCAAGAGCGAGGGGGGCTGGCAGGGCTGGGCAGGGAGCCCGGGACGGGGACAGCAGGGGAGCTGCCGGGCAGGGTGAGGATCCAGCTTTCCACCATTCTGTAGAAAGCATTTTTTCAGCTGTCAAGTTTAGACTTGGCAAAATTCAAATTACTTTTAATAATTTCTATTTAAAATATCAATTTTATTTTTAAGCTTTTTTATTTTTATCCATTTAAATTTTCACAGTTGCAGGAATTTACGGGAGGGGGTCAGATAATAATTATTTAATTACAGTAGAAATTGAGATTCAAAAAGCTAAAGCTTTATAACCTAACACACAAGTTGTCAACATCATGTCAAAATATACAAAATAAATACAGATGCTCTCCGGGTTACGCAAACCCTACTTACGCAAATCCGCACTTACAGAAAAAGTTCCGTACGTTCCGTAAACTAGATTTTTTTTATTTTTATTTTTATTTATTTATTTTTGCGTAATGGTCCGGTATATGTTCCCGATTTACGCAAAATTTGAGTTACGCAAGGCGTTCCGCAACGAAATGCTTGCATAAGGCAGTGAGCGTCTGTAGCCTTAAATCAAACTCTGCTAAATTCAAAAGCGGTGTTTTTCTTCTTTGCCTATTAGTAAATTACAATCGTCATCTGTGGAAATACTGTTTCATTATTTGTTGTGTTTGGTGAAATCGACATTTACCAATAAAAATGGAATCTTTCCAAACCTAACCATATTGTATTGCAGACAGTCTATGACCTCTAGTGGTTAAAATTTACAACTCTGTCTCAGATACAGCTACCAAGAAAAACGAATGAGGAGTACTTGTGGCACTATAGAGACTAACAAATTTATTTGAGCATAAGCTTTGTTGCAAGGATAGGTTCTTAGGTTACTGTTTTTGTGGTGTGTTGTGTGGTTGCTGGTGAGTATTTGTTTCAGGTTGGGGGGCTGTCTGTAAGCGAGGACTGGCCTGTCTCCCAAGATCTGTGAGAGTGAGGGATCGTCCTTCAGGATAGGTTGTAGATCCTTGATGATGCGTTGGAGAGGTTTTAGTTGGGGGCTGAAGGTGATGGCTAGTTGCGTTTTGTTACTTTCTTTGTTGGGCCTGTCCTGTAGTAGGTGACTTCTGGGTACTCTTCTGGCTCTGTCAATCTGTTTCTTCACTTCAGCAGGTGAGTATTGTAGTTGTAAGAATGCTTGATAGAGATCTTGTAGGTGTTTGTCTCTGTTTGAGGGGTTGGAGCAAATGCGGTTGAATCTTAGGCCTGGTCTATACTACCCGCCTGAATCGGCGGGTAGAAATCGACCTCTCGGGGATCGATTTATCGCGTCCCGTCGGGACGCGACAATCGATCCCCGAATCGGCGCTCTAACTCCACCAGCGGAGGTGGTAGTAAGCACCGCCGACAAAAAGCGGCAGAAGTCGATTTTGCCGCCGTCCTCACAACGGGGTAAGTCGGCTGTAATACGTCGAATTCAGCTACGCTATTCACGTAGCTGAATTTGCGTATCTTAAATCGACTCCCCGCTGTAGTGTAGATGTACCCTTAGAGCTTGGCTGTAGACAATGGATCGTGTGGTGTGGTCTGGATGAAAGCTGGAGGCATGTAGGTAAGTATAGCGGTCAGTAGGTTTCTGGTATAGGGTGATGTTTATGTGACCATCACTTATTAGCACTGTAGTGTCCAGGAAGTGGATCTCTTGTGTGGACTAGTTCAGGCTGAGGTTGATGGTGGGATGGAAATTGTTGAAATCATGGTGGAATTCTCAAGGGCTTCTTTTCCATGGGTCCAGATGATGAAGATGTCATCAATGTAGCGCAAGTAGAGTCCTCGCCTACAGACAGCCCCCCCAACCTGAAGCAAATACTCACCAGCAACCACACACCACCCAACAAAAAAACTAACCCAGGAACCCATCCTTGCAACAAAGCCCGTTGCCAACTCTGTCCACATATCTATTTAAGGGACACCATCATAGTACCTAATCACATCAGCCACACTATCAGAGGCTCGTTCACCATCATCTACCAATGTGATATATGCCGTCGTGTGCCAGCAATGCCCTTCTGCGTGTACATTGGCCAAACCAGACAGTCTCTATGCAAAAGAATAAATGGACACAAATCAGACGTCAAGAATTATAACATTCAAAAACCAGTTGGAGAAAACGTCAACCTCCCTGGTCACTCGATTACAGACCTCAAAGTCGCAATACTCCAACAAAAAAAATTCAAAAACAGTCTCCAACAAGAAACTGCAGAATTGGAATTAATTTGCAAACTGGACACCATTAAATTAGGCTTGAATAAAGACTGGGAGTGGATGGGTCATTACACAAAGTAAAACCTATTTCCCCAGGCTAATTTTTTCCCCTACTGTTACTCACACCTTCTTGTCAACTGTTGGAAACGGGTCATCCTGATTATCACTACAAAGTTTTTTTTCTCCTGGTGATAGCCTACCTTAACTGATTACTCTCGTTATAGTTAGTATGGCAACACCCATTTTTTCATGTCCTCTATGTATATATATTTTCCTACTGTATTTTCCACTGCATGCATCCGATGAAGTGGGTTTTAGCCCACGAAAGCTTATGCTCAAATAAATTTGTTAGTCTCTAAGGTGCCACAAGTACTCCTTGTTCTTTTTGCTGATACAGACTAACACGGCTACCACTCTGAAACCAGCTACCAAGAAAGGAGACCTAAAGCATAATGAGTTGCTGAAACAAAGGGTATGTTTGCCCTGTAAACTTCAGATGACAGAACAAGAAGCAATAGTCTCAAGTTGCGGGGGTGGGGAGTGGGGGAGGTCTAGGTTGGATATTAGGAAACACTATTTCACTAGGAGGGTGGTGAAGCACTGGAATGGGTTATCTAGGGAGATTGTGGATCCATCCTTAGAAGTTTTTAAGGCCCGACTTGACAAAGCCCTGGCTGGGATGATTTAGTTGGTGTTGGTCCTGCTTTGAGCAGGGGATTGGACTAGATGCCTCCTGAGGTCTCTTCCAACCCTAATATTCTATGATTCTAATGCAGAGTAACAGCATTTTACTTTAGTAAGAGTAATTTGAACTACTTATACCTATTACTGGATTCTAAATTAACTAAAGAACCTGGCAGGGGTGAAAGTAACTTACAGGACTTACCGGTACTGCCGGAGTCCTGAGGGGGCGTGGCCTCATCGGGAAGAGGCGTGGCTGGGAGCCCTCAGGGCTCAGGGGCAAATTAAAGGGCCCGGGGCTCCGGGTGCTGCAGAGCTCCGGGCCCTTTAAATCCCCCCCCCC
>NC_048298.1:89621208-89655791 GCF_013100865.1 Trachemys scripta elegans | reverse complement strand
CGGCTTCACGGGTTGCCGGGCAGCCTCCAGACCCTGCGCCCCCAGCTGGGTGCTTCCCCTCCCGGGCTCCAGCTGTGCTGGGGAAGCGCCGGCCAGGAGCGCAGGGTCTGGGGGCTGCCCGGCAAACCGTGAAGCTGGTAGTGCTCGGGCAGCCCTTTCTGCGTGGCTGGGAGTGGGAGGGAGGAGGGGGCGGAGTTAGGGCGGGAAGGGGCGGGGAAGGGGCGGAGTTGGGGCGGGGCTTTGGGTGGGAAATGGGCGGGGCCAGGACCCCGTGGAGGGTCCTCTTTTTTTTATTTGTTAAGTATGGTAACCCTAAGCTAGGCAAGATGCAACTTGTGGTCTCTGTATGGCTATTTTTAGAGCATTAGCAGGAGTCTGTCATCCCCAGCTAAGAAGCTTGCTCCAAAATGCTTGCTAGACATATCCACTGACTAACTAGAAACAGTCATCTGGACAGGTCTGGTTGCCCCTCCAAAACTGTATTTTATATATATGATATGCACAAAATAAAAAACAAAAAACAAAACAAAGATATCTGCACGGCTGATCCAAAGATTAGACCTTTCACTTGGGAATACCATTTGAATCTGTACTGGATTATTTGTGTCTGATTTAGACTATAAGATATTGTTGTCAGGGATTGTGTTCTTACATGTTTGTACAGTATCAAGCATATTGGGGCTGCTCAGTGAATAACAGTATACATTACTTCACTATTCATAAAAATTAAGTGCAAAAACTGATGTGAAAGTAACATTAAGCCTGTGAAATAAAAAACGCAAAAGTCAGGATATTCAAAAGTTAGTGTCTGATGCAAGTTTAATTTGACCACACTGCTGATATTGTAATATCATTATTTCTACACTTCCAGAGATATACATGGCACTTGACAGATATACAAGGGAAAGTGCCTGCCCTGAGGAGCTTACAGTCTTCATTAGGTGTAATACAAACAAGAGTGAGGAAGGTGTGACGTTGCACTCGATATGATTTTATGAAAGGATGCTGATGATTATGAATATAATGTAACTGGAATATGCTTCATGCAAAAGGTCTCTTGTAAGGTATCCTTACAAAGCTTATATTCTACTGGGTGTGGTCATCCTATTTGTATAAATGTATCATTCTTGTATCTGAAACTAGAAATATGAAATATAACTCTGAGGGCCTATTTTAATTATGCAAAGTGTGGGAAATTAATGATGGTTTGGAATCTTGATGGCTCCCATTAACCAGGATAATTGTCTGTAGATGGCTCTGTTTTACTTGTGAGACTTCCTGTATGTGTGTGCTAGCAAGTAGGTAATGAAGTCTTACAGTGACATGTGATCATGTCACCTAAACTGGAATCCATCTTTAACCTGGTGCTTTTCTATTGAGAAGGGGAGGGGGGTGGGAAGCCTTATGCAAAAGATATATAAGTGGGTGGAACAGAGAAAAGGGGAGCCATCATGAGAAATCCCCTACTTACCACCTGAGCTGGAACAAGGGCTGTATCAGGGGAAAGGATTGTGTCCAGACTAGGAAGGTGTCCAGTCTGTGAAAGAAACTTATTGAAACATCTCTGAGGGTGAGATTTGATCTGTATTCAGTTTTATTACTGTATTAAGTTTAGATTTGCATGTTTTATTTTATTTTACTTGGTAATTCACTTTGTTCTGTCTGTTACTACTTGGAACCACTTAAATCCTACTTTCTGTATTTAATCAAATCACTTTTTACTTACTAATTAATCCAGAGTATGCATTAATACGGGGGGGGGGAAGGGGGACAAACAGCTGTGCATATCTCTCTATCAGTGTTATAGAGAGCGAACAATTTATGAGTTTACCCTGTATACACTTTATACAGGGTAGAACGGATTTATTTGGGGTTTAGACCCCATTGGGAATTGGGCATCTGAGTGTTAAAGACAGGAACACTTCTGTAAGCTGCTTTCAGTTAAGTCTGCAGCTTTGGGGCACGTGGTTCAAATCCTTGGGTCTGTGTTGGAGCAGACTGGTGTGTTTGGCTCAACAAGACAGGGTACTGGATTCCCAGGCTGGCAGAGGGAAAGCAAGGGCAGAAGTAGTCATGGCACATCAGCTGGCAGTTCCCAAGGAGGTTTCTGTGATCCAACCTGTCACAGAATGGATGATGCATACAAATCATATGGGGTGGGGGGTGCATATGCATATTATATGAATGTACAGTCTGACTTACAAGGAGATATGACAAGTGAGTGTGGCCAAACTATAGGAGATAAGAGAGGTAGTTAATGCATTTACAGATACTAGTATGGACATATCTTAATCCCAAATTATGTTAAAGCTTTTTCCTCTGACCTAGCCATCATTAGCTGGCTGATTTCCTGTAGTCAAAGCAGAAGTATGTCTTGAGGAGGAGAGGGTAGTGGCCTAATGAACTAGTTCAAAGGAGAATGTTACAAGCATAAGGGGCAACTGGTTTTCTTTGCTCACTGAGGACTTTAGAGCTAAAGCCAAGTTTGGAGTTTCTGGCTTCAGTTGTTAGGTGAACACCAATTTTTCAGTTAATGTAAGCTCTTCTGGGCAGGTACCATGTTTTCCTGTGTGTTTGAACAGAGGACAGCATAGTAGGGTTCTGAGCTTGAAGCTTCTGGGTGCTACTACAATACAAATAGGAAAAACGGGTTGTTTTGTTCACTTGCTTTTAACATTGACATAACTCAAGCAGCTCAAATCAATTCAGCTGAAACCTTCAAAAAAATCACCTTTGGGCAGAGACCAAGCCTGGGGAATTTGTTTTAGAAAGCTGAGTGCCTGAAAAAGCGTGGTTCATCTGGAAAGTACAGCATAGGCTTACTAACTACAGTTTTTACTACCAGTAAACATATAAGCTATTTAAGAAATACTGTGGTTAGTGAATATTTTACTCCTGCCCCTAGATGGAGCCAAACTCATATATTCTAGTTGTGTGGGCTTCCTGATGCCTGAACAAAGGCCTAGTGAATTCTAGACTGAGGAAAACAGGATTTTTCTTTTGCTGTAATTAATATCATCTGGCTTTCAGGAAATATTTCCTTCTCATTAGTCCAATACCCTAATGTTGTCTCTTGGCTTCTTATTCTGCTCTCTCTATCCAATGGCAATAGGGAGGGCAAGGGGATGGTCCCATTTTGTTACTGACGTCCCCCACAAGCTTGAGGAGAAGTTTTTCAGATGATATAGAGATCGCCTGCCTTGATAAACATGTGTTAAATCTAACCCTTGTTGCCACTATATCTTGCAACACAGTAGTATGGTTCCAGTGGATAGGGCACTAGACTAGGACTTGAGAGCCGAGTTCTAGTCTTCTCTCTGCCACTTACCATAGTGTGGCAAGTTTCTGCATCTAAGAGATACTAGAATACTTATCTTCCTTAGCAAGATGCTTTGAGATCTTTTTGTTCTGTGTTTGTACAGCACCTAGCACAATGGGGTCCTGGTCCGGCTCCCAGGCGCTATGCTAATACAAATAAATAAATAATAATGTGCTGAGATGTTACCATTCTTGCAGGATTTCTGAAACTCCTAGGTGCTGTTAAGAGCTAGGAGTTACATTTTTCAGGCTTTAAGAGAGCAAAAGGGAAGGATCCCTCCCCTTCTCTTTGAGCACCTTCTGCCCATCAAACCATGCACACAACTGGTAACCCTAGGCATGGGATGGGGTGTGGGCTCCAGGAGGGATTTTGGGTGCGAGAGGGGGCTCAGGTCTGGGGAAGGGGGTTGGCAGCCTGAGAGACATTTATTGTCTTCAGCACTTGTCTGACTGTTCTGGTTTTTCAATCCATTTTTTGTTTTATTCTTTGTAGTTGCAACCCCACGCTGCTATGGCAATGCACACTCTAAAAATTAGTAAGTAAATACTTTTCCTTTGTAGAACCCAGTGTTGCAGTGAGTAAAAAGCTGTTGTCAGAAACTGTTCAGCTCAAGAGTCCGAGTCCCAAACACCTAGTGAACCTTTCTATGAAGGTAGACAGGTGAAGGTTAGCTTCTCTGGCTGGCCAGCACCTCCACAGATGAAGCAATACTAGCAAATGCAAGTTGCAGTCTTGGTATATCTGACAGGCAGAGAAAAGGTTAATTTATATCTCCTGCATTTTACTGTATCTAGGTGATGCCCATGGGAACTGATGGAGAAGGAGGGAGAGAAAGTAGTTTGTACCAAATGTGAGCAGTGAAACAGCAAGGCTGGGAGAGACACTCCCCGTTGGAATCAGAGAGGCTGTGTTACAAGAAACTGCTAGCACACAGCCTGCAGTAATCTGCATGAGACCACAGGAGTAATCAGCTGGGGAAGAGTGAGATGTAGCCATGGATCTGCTGTCTCTAGAACTGAATATCTGCAACAGCTCTGAACCTGAAGTCCCTCTGACTTCCACCAGTGAGTATAGCTTTCTACCCCAGGGAGGCAGGGATGTGGTGAGGGATTGAATGGGTGATATAAATAATTCACCTTTTAACCAAACTGCTTGAAAAACCTGAAGGAGAGCTCTCTGTAAGCTCTAAAGCTTGTCTCTCTAACCAACAGAAGTTGGTCCAATAAAAGATATTACCTCTCCCACCTTGTCTCTGTAAAACTTACGCAGGTTACTAGAGGTACAGAAGCCAAATGAACTGAAACCTGCTAGTAACCAGCTCAAGGGAGGGTGAAGGGTAAAATGGAATGAATATTAGGAAACAAGTGTTTTGAAGCAATAAATAGATATTAGAAATCTGGGAACAAAAAAATGAGGGTGTCAGGTGCACAACGGCCCACAGTGCCACCTGGTGGTCAGACAGGTCATCTCCCCATTGAAAACACCTGCCCTTCAGCACTCCCGCCCCAAGGGTGTCCAGCCTTCCCCTTCAGTACAGGGATTTGGGGGGCTGGGCCCTTGAGCACTGAAGGTCTATTCCAGCAGGCCTCTTACCTTAGGTGAAAGCTCTGGTATTGTAATATCCTCTGGGCCTGCCCCGTCTGCAAGGCTCCAGTTCAGGACCCAATGGTGGACAGCTACACTTGACACTTAGGGTTCTAAGCCACTGTCCCCCAGACCACCTCCTACCCATCTCCTTTACCTTCCCAGAATAACGCTATGGCTACATTAGCGTTGCCAACTATCTAATCGCACAAACTCAAGCACCCTTGCTCTGCCTCCTACCCCATCTATTCCCCAAGGTCACACCCCTGCCCTGCCCTTTCTCACTCCATCCCTCCTCCCTCTATCACTTGCTTTCCCCCCACCCTCACTCACTTTCACCGGGTTGGGGCAGGGGGTTGGGGTGCAGGCTCTGGGCTGGGGCCAACGGGTTCAAAGTGTGGGAGGGGGCTCTGGGCTGAGCCTGGGGCAGGAGGTTGGGGTGCAGGAGGGGGTGCAGGCTCTGCAAGGGAGTTTGGGTGTAGGAGGGGGCTCATGGCTGGGGGTGGGGTGCAGGGTGCAGGCTCTGGCCAGTCGGTGCTTACCTCAGGTGGCTCCCGGAAGCAGCCAGCATGTCCTTGCAGCTCCTAGGCTCAGGGGCAACCAGGTGGTTCTGCATGCTTTTCTGTTGCTGTAGGAATACCACCTCCCCAAGCAATGCTAGCTAAGAGGTAGGTTTGGCATAACTATGCCACTCAGGATGTGGATTTTCACACCTGACCACAGTAGCTATCCCACCCTAAATCTTAAGTGTAGAGTTGGCCTTAGACACAGAAATGCTCCACCCACAAAATAATAGAGCTGCCCCTGGTAGCAGGTGGGTTTGTTTTTTGCCACCCCAAGCACAGCAGTCAGGCGGTCTTCAGCGGCACGCCTGCGGGCAGTCCGCTGGTCACGCGGATTCGGCAGTGTGTCTGCGGGTGATCTGCTGGACCCACGCCTTTGGCGTGCCCACCGCCAAATTGCCACCGAAGCCACGGGACCAGCGGGCATGCCGCTGAAGGCTGCCTGACTGCCGCCCTCACAGCAACCGGCAGGCCGCCCCAGGCATGCGCTTGCTGTGCTGGTGCCTGGAGCCGCCCCTGCCTGCTACCATCCTGGGGAAGAGAGGAAAGAATGAAGAAGCAGGAACAAGATTAATCTTTAAATAACATAGCCCTAACAGGAGAAAGTTGATTTCTTGGGTGCTGTCTGCAGGCTATTTCCCACTGTTTCTGTTCCACCAATTGTGAGAGTACTAGTTTGGTAGGCTCCTGTCATTTTAACCACCATGTCATCTACCCTGTTTGGAGCAGGCCTAGATGAGGTTTTGCAATGCTAGTAGCAGCTGGTCCCTTGTCTACACAAGAACTTCCACTATCACTGCTACTGATGGAGCTGCACCAGTGTTACAACTGTGGGGAATTTAAAGAAAAATACCCTGTTTCTGGTATGTTGGAGCTGATTTGCACTGTCCATTGCTACAAAGCAGTACTAAACTGAGCATATCAAGCCAGTTGAAGATTTCCCAAGAGTAAAGGAATTCTTGGGTGACAGAGTTCCTACAGAGCCGCCTAAGGTATTCCCCCCGCCATCCCCTCCCTGCCCCCCAGCTATTGGTGTCAGGGGCATTGCTAGGGGAAACTGAGTGTAGCCAAGCTCCTTTATACTTTCTGATCTCCAGCTGCCATTGGTAGCCAATTTATCAGAGAACAGCCTGTGGGCTTTTAACATATACCAGGGACCAGACAGAGATGACCCCCAAGCCATTGTTGCAACTCCCTTCAGTGCTTGCAGGGAGGGCTCCTTAGCCATATCATAGGATCAGGGCTAAAAGTACAATGTAAAACAAAAAAAAATGTAAGTTCTGTTTCAAGCTGTTTTCTCAAGAAAGGAGTAAAATACACCCTCACCTGGCATATTGGTGTATAGTTCCTGCATTTCAGGGTCAGAAGATCTGCTCTTGGCAGCATTGGGGACTCAGCATCTACATGGATCTATCACTCAGGCATCCTGGCTTGCAGAGGGGCAATTTAATATGCAATAGCTCAGGCCTCCTGGGTGTGGGCTGGGCCAATAAACAGGCTGAGGCCTCTTGGCCTAGGGATTAGCACTCATCCAACCCTAAATGCAGGGCCAGGGGGTCCCAGCCCAGGGCTCTTTAAGCAACAGGTGATCCCATCACTGGGCTGGCAGGGAAACATGAAGTCACTGCCTTGCCTCCAAGCAACACAAGACCAATGTCTTATTTCCCTGGACTGCCTCCTATCAGCATCTGGTTGGATTTCTCAGCAGCTGCTGGGGCCTGATTCCCAGTCTCTCTGACGAGCAGCTCACTCTCCACTTTCTCTGTGGGTTTCTCAGCCTGCCTGGTCAGGGGCTTGCCTTTAGAGCCCTGCACAGATACAAATTTATACCCATGGATGCAGATATAAATCAGTATCCACGGAACCGCAGGGCTCTCCCAGGAACCACAGCAGCAAAAGGAGCAGAACGTGGGGCCACCTCTCCCAAGAGCCAGAGCCCGATACCAGCAGCTCCTCTGGCACAGCTGTATCACCCCCAGCCCTGCCCGCTAGGGCACACACCAGGCTGACCAGCAGCTGTCCCTAGTCATGCTCTTGGGTTCAAGTGGCATGCATGCCCCCAGACAGGAGACAGACACCTGTGTGGAAGGGACAGGGGCGGGGCTGGAGGCAGAACAGCCATACCAGAGGAGCTGCCGGCACAGGCCACTGACTCCTGGGAGCAGCGGCCACATGTTCTGCTCCTTTCACTGCTGCGGTTCCCAGGAGAGCCCTGCAGTTCCACAGATACCAATTTATATCCACGGATATAAATTTGTATCTGCACAAGGCTCTACTTATCTCTCCTGAACAAGCCTGGAGACGAGGCATTGCCTGCCACAGCCAGTCATGGGCTCCACGGGTGGTTCAGCTCCCTGGGAAGGATATCTGGCTCTTTCCCTGGTCTCCCCTCAACTGAGGGGCAGGTTCCTGCCAGGGGGAAAGGGCAGGGTTAGCTGAGCCCAACAGGGTGAGTTAACACCCACTGTGCAAGAATGAAGTTGTTCCACCTCATTACAATTGGGTTCAGTCTGGTCACTGAATCTCAAAGATACTGCAGAAATGGAGAGGGTCCAGAGATGGGTTTTAAAAACAATAAAGGCACAGAGAGATTTCCATGTTGAAACTGAAAAGACTAGAACTGTTTTAGAGAAGAGATTAATAAAAGAGAAAATAATAGAGGTATAGAAAATAAAATAGAGTACAGAGAGGGTAAATTGGATGCTGCTTATTGCTCCCTCTTCAACACATCAATAAAAGGGGCATTTACACAACTAAAAAGAGAGACGTTTTTATACAATACATGGTTATGTTGTGGCAATGAATTTCACAAGTTATCACTGAGGCCAAGAGCTTATTGTGATTTGAAATAGGATTAGACTTCCTTTAAAACAGATAAGGAGAACATCTGCAGTTACATTAACTAGGATAATAAAGTATAAGGGATAAAATCCTACATGCTTCAGGGTATAAGTTAATCATAAAATGTCTGGATTCAGAAACCCTTTCTTGAAGGGTAAATTATTCCATAATTGTGCATTATGGGTTTTCTTTAATCTTCCCTTGAAGAATCTCTTATTGCTCTCTATTAGAGATAGGATACTAGACTCCAGGGGCTACTGGCTTGATCTGGTTTGGCAATTCCTGTGTTCCTGTTGAGCTGTATTGGTAGAGCTGTGTGGCCCAGAACTGGAATAACAAAGCTGCTGCAAGTCTCACCCATTGGCAGAGTTTGTGTGGAACAGCAGAGAATGTGATAGGGCTAGTCTGGAGGTGCATTGGCAGAGCCATTTTTCCAGCACCAAATTCTGTCACAAAGGTAAATGACAAGTCCACCTGTTAATGTTTCCTTTGTTTTCAGAGTGGCCATGACTGCAGAGCATTTCTTATACCAGCATCATCATGCCCTCTGTGTTTGGCATCATCTGTCTCTTTGGCATTGCTGGCAACTCTATGGTCATCTTTACAGTGGTGAAGAAATCCAAGTTCCATGGGTGCCACAATGTCCCAGACATCTTCATCATCAATCTCTCGGTAGTGGACCTCCTTTTCCTCTTGGGCATGCCATTCATGATCCACCAACTCATGGGCAATGGAATCTGGCACTTTGGTGAGACCATGTGCGCACTCATCACTGCCATGGATGCCAACAGCCAGTTCACCAGCACTTATATTCTTACTGCTATGTCCATAGACCGATATTTGGCCACGGTTCACCCCATTTCCTCTTCAAGATTCAGGAAGCCCTTTGTCACTACCTTGGTGATCTGCCTCCTCTGGGGATTCTCATTCATCAGCATTACTCCAGTATGGCTCTATGCCAGGCTCATTCCATTCCCTGGTGCTACTGTGGGCTGTGGCATCTGCCTCCCCAATCCAGAGACTGACCGGTACTGGTTCACTTTGTACCAATTCTTCCTGGCCTTCGCTCTTCCCTTTGTAGTTATTGTTGCCGCATATGCACAGATACTTCGACACATGAAGTTCTCTGTAGCCCCGGCTAGCCAATGCAGTGTCCGGCTGAGGTTGAGAAGAGTGAGACAGATTGCCATTGCTATATGCCTGGTCTTCTTTATCTGTTGGTCACCATATCACTTGCTACAGTTGATACAGCTGTCTATCAGTCACCCAAGTCTTATCTTCTATTACACATATAATGCAGCCATCAGCCTAGGCTATGCGAACAGTTGCCTCAACCCCTTTGTGTACATTGGGCTGTGTGAAACTTTTCGCAAATACCCGGTTCTCTCTGTCACTCCAATGGCACAGGAGTAGCACAAGTTCATTCTGCCATTACCAGATAGCTGATACCTGACCTAAAAGGGATAGAGAATATGGGGATGGGCACCTTAAGTCCAGAAAGACTTTGAACAGCTAGAGAATATTCCAAGAACACCAACAACAAAAAGATGAAGAGCTTGATGCACAAGAAAAGATTAAAATAATTAAATATAAAACTTGATTGAACAACAACTACAGAGGGGAAGAGGATGACTACCTAGAAAATTGAAGGATGTAAACACCATGGAAGAAGGATTGATTGAAATAGTATTAGGGATCTAACTCGGAGTAACTGAGTGAATCTGAGTAAAGGAAAATTTTAGCTGGATATAGGAAACAAATATAACTTTAACCCACCTCCCCCCCCCCACTCTCCCCCCCCCCCAAAAAAAAAAAACCCAGAAACACATTGTGACGTTGTGCAGTCTATATGGTTTATAAAAATATGATAATTAGTGAATATAATGTAACTGGGATATGCTTCATGCAAAAGGTCTCTTGTAAGGTATCATTACAAAGCTTATAATCTACTGAGTGTGATCATCCTATTTGTATAAATGTACCACTCTTATATCTGAAACAAGGAATATGAAATATAACTCTGAGGGCCTATTGTAATTATGCAAACTGTAGGCCATTAATGATGGTTTGGAATCTTGATGACTCCCATTAACCAGAACCATTGTCTGCAGATGGCTGTGTTTTACCTGTGAGTCTTCCTATATACCTGTGTGCTGGCAAGTGGGTAATGAAGTCTTGCAGTGACATGTGATCATGTCACCTGAACTGGAATCCATCTTTAACCTGGTGCTTTTCCGGGAGGGGGTGGAAACCCAGAGGGACAAAGCATTCCCGCCTTATGCAAAAGATATAGATAGATAGATATACACATACAGGGATGGAACAGAACAAAGGGGAGACAGGAGCCATCATGAAGAATCCCCTAGCTACCACCTGAGCTGGAACAAGAGCTGTACCAGGGGAAAGAATTGTGCACAGTCTGAGAAAAATACTTACTGAAGCATCTCTGAGGGTGAGATTATCTGTATTCAGTTTGATTAGATATAGATTTGCACATTTTATTTTATTTTGCTTGGTGACTTTCTTTGTTCTGTCTGTTACTACTTGGAACCACTTAAATCGTACTTTCTGTATTTAATAAAATCACTTATTAATTAACTCAGAGGATGTATTAATACTTGGGGGAGCAAACAACTGTGCATATCTCTCTATCAGTGTTATAGAGGGCAAACAAATTATGAGTTTACCCTGCATAAGCTTTATACAGGGTAAAATGGGTTTATTTGGGTTTAGACCCCACTGGGAGGTGGGCATCTGAGTGCTAAAGACAAGCACACTTCTGTGAGCTGTTTTCAGGTAAATGTGCAGCTTTGGGGCAAGTAATTCAAACCCTGGGTCTTTGTTGGCGCAGACGGGAGTGTCTCGCTCAGCAAGACAGGGTGCTGGAGTCCTGAGCTGGCAGGGAAAACAGGAGCAGAGGTAGTCTTGGCACATCAGGTGGCAGCTCCCAGGTGGTTTCTGTGATCCAACCCGTCACACGCATCAAACTAAAAAAAGGTAAATGAACCCCATACCCCAACTAAAATTTTTGCCCCAAAGAGGGAGAAGTGGCAGCTACTCCATTAAGTCCAGTAGGGACTTCACTATTGCTATCAATTTTATTTGAAAGGTACTCAGATACCACTGTGGGTGGCAGTATTACATTTAAAATAGATCTCCTGTCAGTGATCGCCATTTGACTGGAATAATCTCCCAAGTGGACCTCGATGGGGCATAGGCGCCAATTCTGTGGGTGCTTTTCATGGAAAAAAAATAGTTGGTGATTAGCACCCACCAGCAGCCAACTCCTCCCCTCCCCCCACAGCACCTCCCATCTGCCAGTGGCCCTGTTGATCAGTACCTCCCCCTCCTTCCCAGCACCTCCCACCCATTGCGATAAACTGTTTTGTGGTGTGCAGGAGGCTCTGGCGGGGAATGGGGAGGAGAAGGGATGGGGCACACCTGGGGGAGAGAATGGAACTGGGCGGAAAGAGCTGGGGTAGAACGGGGGTGGGAAGGGGGAGGGGTGGGGGTTTGGGGAACGAGGTTGGGGGGCAGGTCCAGGAGAAGAGCTGGGGGTTGAGCACCCCCAGGGCCCGGAGGAAACCAGTGTCTGTGCAATGGGGCATACAAACTGCACACTTGCCAGGAATGAGCTGCTGTGGTCTCAATCACCGCCACCCCAGCATACCTGCAGTAGGTGGCAAGTTTAGAGGGAGAGGTTAAAAGGGGAGAGCACAGCTCAGTTGAGGGCTGACTCATAAGTAAAGCAGACCTTCAGCTCTCACTATGTGAGACAGATCTGGCTGGGAGGGAGGGGCTGTTTAAGAGATGGGTGCCTGTCACCATAGTATGCCTGAGGGAAAGCAAGCCTGATGCAGGACTATAGTTGTGATGTCCTAGCTATGATGTGCTTGAGGGTCTAGAGCCAGTCAGAGCATCTCTGAAGGGAAGGTAGGCCTGACATGTGAATGTCATACAACCTTGCTACCAATGACTTCCCTATGGCTGCAAAGGCAGGCAGTAATAGATGGTGCCCTGCCTAAAGAGGTGATAGCCAAATAAAACCCCTCTGGATTCTTTACTCTTGAATGGCGACTTGGTAGTGATTTGGCCTGAGCCCAGGAGTGGCCTGAGTCAGTGTGCAATAGAAGCCCCACAGGAACTAAACAACACACTGGAATATATACTGTAGTGAGTAATCTTTCACTGGTCAGCAAGCATGGAGGATGAACTACATCATGTTTTTTTAATGTCTAACGTCTGTTATTATGTAACAGGTACTTTTGCCAATTCTGGAGATAATTCATTTGGCACCAGTGAATTGTTTTCTCCTGCTCCAGAATTGATTAGTTCTTTCTGTCCTCCTTCCCCAGAGGAACATGGCTTGAAGAGACAATTGTCAGCCCCTTTAATCACAGAGAAAAAGCTGGCAGGCAGAGGACAGTATGGCATGGAAGAAAAGTCTGAACTGGAGACTACTGTAGTAGTTTCTTAACAAGCAATTGGTATACTTTCTCCACTGGGATGTGTGATGGCATCCCCGGGATGCAGCCTGGGACTGTGGGACCCCTATGCCCCCAGAACTCTCTCCAGTCTGGGCTGTCTCTCACAATGCCTTGCTAGTGACCAGCAGCAAACCAAACCCCTCCAGGTGCTGTTATCACTCAGCACAACCTTATGTGGAGCCCCACGCCCAGCTAGATTGCATGAATGCTCCCAGAGCCACTCATGTATCACACAGAGAAAGCCACCAGAGCCAAATCCCACCAGCTCCCAGCACTGTACCTCAGGAATATATCATCTTGCACTACTCAAGATGAACAATACAGATTTATTAATTGGTTCACCACTTTATCAATGGAAAATTAATATAAATCAGCCTTTGCAAAACCTGAGCAGATTTGCCACACACTTCATACAAACTCACCGGTAAAGATAAACAGTAAAATAAATTTATTGACTACAAAAGATAGATTTTAAGTGATAGGCAAAAAGTCAAAGTTAGTTACCAAAAGAAATAAAATATAAGCACACACAGTCTAATCTGTCAACCCTATTAGACTGGGCAACATCTAGATTAAGCAGTTTTTCTCACCCCACTGGATATTGCAGTTCATAGTGTTACACCCCAAGGCCCCCTCCCTCAGGGAGTTCCCTGGGAAGGCAAATTAGCGTTGTATATTGCTAACGCTGTTGCTAGCATTGCAAAGCATTTTGGGGAGGGTCAAAGGTGTGTGAGTGGGGAGTGGAAGATTCCTTTGCAGGTTGTGAGAGGCCAAGAGGGGGAAAGAGGAAGAGAGCAGAGAACAGGTTAACTTGGCACCTTAGTTAGCTCTGTGTGAGAATAAGACGCTTGCCCCGGCCCAAGGTCGTGGGGTCAAAAAATTAGCAGCTGCCCAGCCATGAGAAGAGAAGAACTAAGTTGAGCAGAGTTGCAGAAATAACAGCAAGAACAGTAAGAGCAAATGAGACATAGACCTGCAGAACTGCAATATCCAGTGGGGCGAGAAAAACTGCTTAATCTAGATGCTGCCCAGTCTAATAGGGTTGAGAGTTTAGACTCTGAAGTTTGATCTATGTTTATAGTATGCTAATCTGTGTTTTCTCTAAGCTGCGTGGCCGCATGGCTGCCCAAGAGTCAATCAAGTGCCGCGAACTTGATTAGCAGAGCCATGCACATCTAGCGACGTGTGGTCAGCTGTCCCTCCCACCCGTTGCTCTGCAGCCGTGTTGCTCCTACCCTCTGCCTTGGAGCCCCTGACCAGCTGCTCCTGGGACCCTCCTTCTTGCTGTGCAGAGCAGAGGGAGATAGGGGGGCACTGATGTCAGGGTGTCCCCTCCACCCATGTACCCCAGGGATCAGGGGTTTGAGGTCCAGGCTGCCTCAGGGCTACGGCGGGGAGAGAGGACTCCCCACAGCTCTCTCTCCCTGCAGCAGTACCTGGGCTCGGGGGGGGGGAGGTAGAGGTGCCTTTCCCTACCATGACTGCTCTGGGGCTAGTGCCGTGGGATAGGTGCCTCTCCCCCGTCCGCGGCAGGTCTGGGCCAGACTGGGTTGGGGCCGGGGGAGGGGTGCCTCTCTCCCAGCCGCAGCAGGTCTGGGCTGGGGCTGGATGCCATCTGCTGTCTTATTATATTATTGCAGCTTAACTGTACTAGTTCTTGCCTATGTAGACAGAAACATGTTAGACTTTGTCTATGATAGGCAAACATTTCTCACCTTTGCTAACATCAGCACAGTTCTACTGGTGATATTAATGGAAAAGTGCTAGCGTCAGCAAGAGTCCTATGTGTTTAGATCTATTTATGTCATCCAGACTCACTCTGAACAGGCCTGGATGATACAGTGGTAAAAATACCAGGCCACTGTCTACACTGGAACTTCCACTGCTGGTGGGACTGCAGCTGTGGGAAATGTTAAGAAAAGCTCAATGTAGGTAAGCCTGAGAGGAATAAGGGCACATACATAAGCCATGTTTAAGGTGAGTAGTAGTTCAACTGATTGTGACTGGATGGCTTACATTGTCTGTAGTTAGATAACAAAGAAACCCTGAATGTTATCAGAATTCCCAGAAAATAGTGCTAGAAAAATAAATCCTGGTCCTCTGCTTGATGGTGTTTATTTTTGTGTCTACATAGAAGTTCTCTGCACACGTAGGAGGCATCTGAGAGGTTCATGCAAGCAGTAACTTACTTAGCTCTGCCTGGGGGTGTTTTCTGTGTTTCCATGTGACCTCCGACAGAAAAAAAAAAGAGAGAATTTTGTGCTCATTTTTGCATCTTGATGATAAATAAAAATGACCTGAAAAGGGTCCTTTTCCCCGCCCATGGGATTTTTTTTCCTGCATGTCCTTTTACAGCAGAAATTCAGGCCTTGTCAAGCTTGTTTTTCTTGGAAGATTCTTCAGACAAATGGAGAAATAGTAGGCTCACAGATAGCTACAAGTGAAACCCGATGGAGAAGGGAACTGATTTTTATTCAGATCACTTGAAACACTTCTAATTTGTTTGCTTTTGATACAATTGTTTAATTCAAAACATTAGAAACATTTGGGAGAAACAAACTGGTGGTTTAAAAAAATGTCCTGAAGGAAGAAATTTATTGTATGAGATTTTACTAATAGGTCCACTTTGTTCTCTAATACAGAAACTCCTAAAAATTGATGCCAGCCTTATTATGAGCTAAACCAAGGGCTTCTTTTAACTGAAAGTCATAGCTCCCTGTGCCAATTACAGCCCTACCAATTTTACAGAGCTTCAGTACTTCCCATCACACTCTTACTTGACCACTAATTTTTATTCCCCTGCAGTTTAAACTCTACTTGGTTATTCAGAGAGCTAGATTGGTTGTATGTGTTTAAAAAGAAGCTTATATCCTGTGTGTGCTGCTTAAACAAGAGCACTTCAGTGGCAGTCTATTGTTAGTAAATACTAATTTTTGTATATGTTTAGCATGTAAAAGAATTATAAGTTTACCAAAATCCTTTTTATGTTATGTATCCATATATTTAGTGCCCTATATCAATGGAAACTAAAAAGTTATTTGTCCATCAATTGAATCTAATGGATGAAAGGAAAATGAACTCAGTGGAATGTGTGTAATCTTTTACTCCTGCCTTTGACCTTAATTTTACTAATATAGTCCAGGTATCCAAGGAAGAGACCTCTGACCAATGAAAAATGTCTGCACACGTATGTTATAAACAAAACTGGGTGATGGATCAGTGATACTTGTTGTAGATAGGTTCTGTAATAGATGAAATAATGACCCACTAAAAGATGTTTTTAACTCATTGAGAACTGTCAGTTGTCACAACTGTTAGTAATAATGACTGGATTAGAGAATCCTGTTTGCTTGTCAATCAGGTAAATTGAGGACCATAAGAGATTCCATTAGTAATTAGGAAAACAGAACACATGCTAAAACTAATCATGGGAAAGTATTTTCCATCCAAAAAAGAGTTTTCTTTGTTTCATACCTATAAAATGATAGAGGGTTTGGAAGAGACAAAGTGGGTGAGATAATATATTTTTTTGGAACCAACTTCTGTTGGTGAGACAAATAAACTTTTGAGCCACACAGAGCTCTTCTTCAGGACTGGGCAAGGTACTCCTAGCATTACAGCTAAATGCAAGATGAAACAGTTTGTTTAGCTTAAGTAGTTACCACGCTGGTGTTGTTCGTCCGTCGAGTTTGAAGATGACCATGACATCACTGGTTGGTTTGGTTTCTGTGAACACGAGTGGCTGATCAGGCCAATTTGAGCTTTGAATGGTCTGTGGCACACAGAACAAGAGATGCCGCTATGGGTTACTTGATTAACAGCAGACATGTTGCTGTTGTGAGATTTACGCTGCTGGTGCTCTGCTCTGCCTCAGCAGTTCTCCTCTGCTCATAGACTGTAGCTCCAGTATGGATGAGGCTTTGCCAGGTAGAATGATCATGAGCGAGGTCTTCTCAAAACTCTGGGTCAATGTTGAAATGCTACAAGTATAACTTGAGGGACTCCTTGAAACGTTTCTTCTGGCCTCCCTGAGAACGCCTTCCCATCATTAGCTTGCAGTAAAAGATTTTTGGCAGTCGCTCATCCGACATTCTGGTGACATGGCTTGCCCATCTCACTATGAATTCATCAGAGTATGGATGCTTGGAATATCTGCCCGTATGAGAACCTCAGTACCGGAACCTTGTCTTGCCATCATATCCTCACCAGTTTCCTCAAGCAGCCCCTATGAAAGTGATTCCGTTTCACAGCATGGTGTCTGTACACCATCCAGGTTTCACATGCATACATCAAAGTTGGCAACATGATGGCTTTGTAGACCTTCAGTTTTGTTTGTTGACTAATGCCTCTACCCTCCCACACATTTGCACAAAGTCTGCTAAAGGCCATACTTGCTTTAGCAATTCTGGCTTTGGTTCATCCATGCAAGATGGAACAGATTGTTTAGCATAAGCAGGGCTACCGAGAGTGGGTTCGGGCCCCGGTGAAAAAAAAATTTCGGGCTCCCCCCAGCAAGGGTGGACCAGCTAAACAGGGCCGACGAGAGGGGGGGGAAGCCTGGCCCCGGGCCCCCTTCCGGACCGCCGGGCCCTGGTAATTTGTATTGGCTTCCCTCCGCTCTCGACGGCCCTGAGCATAAGTAGTTAGCACATATTGTAAGGGACCATTCAAAGTAGACAGGTTTCAGAGGGGTAGCCATGTTAGTCTGTATCATTCTCTAAGGTGCCACAAGGACTTCTCCTTGTTTTTATTCAAAGTAGAGTGGACAATTAACACCTATGCAGTCACAGGACAAAAAGAGGGGGTTAGTGGGTTACAGATTGTTGTAATAAACTATAAATCCAGTGTTTAGAAGTTATTGTGGGGAATGCAGGCTGAGAGAGGTCATCTCTTTACCTTACATTCACACCTTTGGTGTAGCTATTCGTTTGTATTCTATATAGTGCTGTATTAATCAAAGATTAATAATCTTTGTCAAGTAACAGGCTCAAATGGAATTATTTAATCTCAAATTGTTATTAAATTCAAACACACAACAGTATGCACAAACATTTGCTGAATACCACGCAAAATTGATGCTAAATATCAAACAATAGGGAAAACTCCTACAATAGAGATGGAAGTAAGTGGCACAGTAGAAACAAATGTACAAACATCAGTGATGGAAAGGAACAGTAAATTGAGCCTTAAGGACAATATGTTCCTCTTAAAGTTAATTTAGTGCTCAAGAAAAATGCTGTATTGACAACCCCTTGAGGCTGTCGCATTTTATCCACAGAATACAGCATTTGAAACAGTGCCTTTAGTTCACCTCCTGCATACGTGCTTTGTTTTGTGTGGGGCCATCTCTATGGGGTACAAATGGAGTTCAGTCTCCATTACACTAACAATCTTTGGCTTCTCTATCGAGATTGCCAACTTGGGTGTCAAGTACTGCCAAGTGTGGGGGTGGCTTTTATTATGTGGACACTTGTCTCTTAGGAACTGAAATGCAGTACCTTTCCTCTCCCCTACAACTAATTTCACATCAGGCCACCAAACAGCCTTCAAACTGTAATGACTCGGTTGCTCCTGACCCGGGATTACATTTGAGTTTCTGCATTTTTAACTAGAACAGTACAGCTCTGGAAAAAACATTTGTTAGTTGGCTGACTTTTTGATGCAATAACTTTTGAATGTGGCATCCAATCAATTCCAAAATCTCAGAGAATGTTCTAGGCATCAGTGGCCAAAACCTTATTGATTATTGGGGACATTTGGAACATTGGAAGGGGAAAGGGGGAACACATGCTGCCATCTGTTCAGTGGTACTCATTAACATCTTGCAACATAACAATAGACCAGCTTATCCTCCCAACAGAGTTCAACATGAGAAATAATTGCTCTCTGCTGGGAGTTGTGAGGTAGATACAGTGCCAGCAGAGGTGATATGTGGGGGGGGGCATGCAGGGTCAAGTGCTCCCCCACCCCGATTACAGGGAGTAACCAGAGGCAGACGGGAGAGAAGGAGGTTTCATTCATCCCTGCCTTATATCCTACCTCCTAAAAGCCTGCTCCAGGTGAGGGAGGGAGTTCAAGGAGGCATTGCCAGAAGATGGGTGAGTATAACAGGGGTTACCATTGGTTGTGGACAGATATGGGGAGGAAAGTGAGAAGTCATATTTGAGGCGCATAGGGAATGCATGGGCTAGTGAACAGAAAGAGATGAAATTAGGAATGGAAGCAAATTGGGTAACATGTCATGATGCTGACATTGTCTCCTCATGAGTCACAAAACACCGACTCAGCCCCTCTTTTTGGGAGATCCTTTCACTTTCTCTCTCATGCCTACACACAGTGTTTAGTTTCTGATTTAACATGAATTTGCCAACCCAGGGGAAGCCATGGGAAATGCAGTTGCTATGCCAACCATCTGCCTTCTGAATTATCTTGTTGAAATGGTTTCAAATTGTATTCTATGCAGTGTCAAAGCAGCATGACCCCCTCCAGCTCATCTTTAGGGGGGCAATAAAGGAGCTGAAAGACTGTCAGATCCTCAGTATCTGAATCTCTGTCCAAGGAAACAAAGACGGAAGATTTCAGAGAGAATCTGTTACCCAGCACCACAAGTGGAGCCTCCAGATGATACCAACACTAGGTTCACAGGGACAATCACTTTTACGGACAGGGTCCTGGTAATGTGTCAACCCACACAGAGGTTCATTGATCATAGTGTGAAAGTGAAATGAATTATATTAAAGAAATAGAATGAATTAAAGAATGCTGCAAGCCAGGGGGGCAGGAAAGCAGACATTAACTGCTTAACTTGCCACTTAAGGGCAATTGGTGAAGCATTAGTCTTACATCGATAAGAGTTAACAAGGAAGCAGGATATGCATATTGTGCTCCATGCAAATTTTATAATTTTGCTCTCTCTGTCCCTTTGTTTAGTTCGCACCCCTTTTATCTGTATAAATAAGACTGTTTGTTTGAATCTTGCATGGAGGCTCACATTATCTGAATGTATTAGCAGAGCGCTGTGCTAATAAAACAGAGTGGTCTGACAAACTATGAGTCCTGAGTCTAACTTTGACAATAGTGATCTTATATTTGTATAGTGTGGGCCTTGTGATGCACTGGGTTACTATGTTCACCTTTGACCTCCTGCCACACGAGTTACCCAGCACATACATGGAAAGGAGTAAGAGTTGGATGGGGAAATAGTCTCTCAGTTCAACCTCCCATTTGCACACTTCACAGAATCAATATACAATTGCCAATCTCTGTTCAGCTTAGTCCCAGGACTGGAATAGGCAGCAACAGAATTGGATGAGTTTGAATTAGTTGATACAAGATGTTGACAGGTCAGGGGGCATTGAATCAGGCAGTGTTCAAGTGTTTGCCTATGCTCTTCACATACATGTGGGGTCATTCCTCAGCTTCCACTTGGTCATATTGTCACCAGTCTTTGCCATCCCAGCTCTCGCTCGATTTAGAGTATGCCAATGTTTGTCCATGTGCGGGGTGGTTACCTGCTCCTGCCCTGAGGGGTTTAAAACAGCCCTGGAGGAGGACTGTGGGAGGAGAAAAGCAGCGAGGCTGACTAGGGGAAACAGCCGAAGCTGGAGGACACGCCCCAGACAGACCCAGCTGGCCCTATAAAGGTCAGGGCAGCCAGGAGTTCAGAAGGCTCTCTCTGGTCTGAAAGGGAGCAGGGCCTAGCTGCCTAGCAAAAAGGGTGCTAGGAGTGAAGCAGGACAGGGGAAAGCCAGGGGAGCTCCTGGCTAGCAACTCCCCAGGCTGCAAGGCCTGGTTTAAGGCCTAAAAAGGTACTGGGTGGTAGAGGAAGGCAGCAGGTCCGAACCCCCTTGCCTGTGATGAGTGGCTTATACTGCAGTCTGCCCCAGGGAGTGGGGCTAGATGGTGACTGGCAGTAGCTCAGACTGAGGCGAGGTGGGGTTAGTGGGTGGGGGTTCCCCAGAACCTGAGAGTGTGGGGATACTGCCAGGGGGGCAGGAACTCAGAGAAAGGTGCATCGGGGTCTGTGAGGGGCACGGGGGCCAGCGGCGAATAGGACACTGTCCTGCAGAGGGCGCTCCAGGCTGGAAGAAAGCTAATTCCCAGGACACCAGCAGGAGGCGCCACAGGGGTGAGTCCCACACAGCTACAGTCCACTACACCCAGATGTAGCGAAGTGTAGAAAGTAGACTAGACAGGCCACAACCAGAAACTAGGAAGATTATTTGTACTGCTGGGACAGTTACACCAGTGATCTCCACCAGTGGAGACCTGGAAATGGAGACTTCTCAGTAGATAGCCTGGCTTGAAACAAGTGTAATCCAAATGACAGCTGCAACATCTGTGCATCATTGGGAACACTTGTATGAGGACAGATGGTGTGTTATAGGTGTCCTAGGGGGATCTCATAGTGATTAACGTTTTTGTTTATTTGTTTGTTTGTTTTTTTAACCCTAGACAAGCCTGGATAGAGCTTTATCCCATCAAAGAAGATAGACAAGAAAACTTTCTTGAAACAGAAACTTGTACTTGAATATGAACAGCCCATTAGCAGCTTTACAAGTCACCCTGAGGGAAACTATGAAAGCTTGTTTCAGAGGAAGAAAAGCAGCATTTACATGCAATGAAACAAAAAAACAAACAAACCCCAAAATCCCCCAGCAACTTAATTTTGACAGATTTCCCAATTAAATGGAAAGAATTAAATAGTTGTCCCCATTCCTGGAAAGCTTGTGAAACTAGATATTAAGTATAACACCCAGGCTGAATTAACTTCATTTAGGCTTCAGCAATCCTATTAAGCATCCAAGGAAAGGCAAAAAAACTTGTAACACATTGATTTAACAGAAAACAAGGAGAGCCATAATTACTACAGTCCAAGAATCCTATGACACATTTCACACTTCACAGCAAGGATAAGAACCCAGGGCCAGATATATATAAACTGTCATCAAGGGTGAAAGTAAGTTAGGCCATTTACCGGGCCGGGGGTGTTGTCTCCGGCCCCTGGAAGGGGTGGGGCCTTGGGCAGAAGGGGCGGGGCTGGGGGGGTCAGCATCCCCAACCAGCCCTTTCAGGCCACCTGGTCCATGCCGCCCAGGGCTCCCGTGTTGATTTAAATAGCCCGGGGCTTCGGACGCCGCTGCTGCGTTAGTGGCAGCAGCGTTTAGAACCTCGGGCCCTTTTAAATTGCCGGCCCCAGGGCAACTGCTCCCTTTGCGCCCCCCCGCCCGTCGGAGGCTGCGGGAGAGGGAGGACCAATGGGGCAGACATTAAAGCGCTGCAGGGCCCTTTGCTGCAGCAGCGCTTTAACGTCAGGGGAGAGAGGGCATATCCATTGCATTAGAAAGGTAAGATTACTGATATTAAAATGAGTTGTGTGCTTTTATTTGTAGAACTAAAAATGTTTATATAGTGTTTTTATCCAAAGTGCTTTAGAATACAGTAACTCCTCACTTAAAATTGTCCCAGTTAACAGTATTTCATTATTAGGTTGCTGATCTATTAGAGAACATAGTCGTTTAAAGTTGCGCAATGTTCCGTTATAAGGTTGTTTGGCTCGCCCTGCTCCGTCCGCCCAGTGCTCCTGCCACCTGCCTGGCATTCTATCTGGGGAGTGGGGTCAGAGTTCAGGGGCTTACCCCACTCCGCCCACCTGGCATTCCAGCCAGGGAATGGGCAAGGTCCTGACCCCGCTCCCCAGCAGGAACGCAAGGTGGGAGGAGCCGGGCAAGTTGATACGCCCCTGCCTCAACCAAGTTTCACAATCATCATAAGAACGTATAAGAAAGGCCGTACTGGGTCAGACCAAAGGTCCATCTAGCCCAGTATCCTGTCTACCGACAGTGACCAATGCCAGGTGCCCCAGAGGAAGTGAACCTAACAGGCAATGATCAAGTGATCTCTCTCCTGCCATCCATCTCCATCCTCTGACAGACAGAGGCTAGGGACACCATTCCTTACCCGTCCTGGCTAATAGCCATTAATGGACTTAACCACCATGAATTTATCCAGTTCTCTTTTAAACTCTGTTATAGTCCTAGCCTTCACAACCTTCTCAGGTAAGGAGTTCCACAAGTTGACTGTGCTCTGCGTGAAGAAGAACTTCCTTTTATTTGTTTTAAACCTGCTGCCTATTAATTTAATTTGATGACCCCTAGTTCTTGTATTATGGGAATAAGTAAATAACTTTTCCTTATCCACTTTCTCCACATCACTCATGATTTTATATACATCTATCATATCCCCCCTTAGTCTCCTCTTTTCCAAGCTGAAGAATCCTAGCCTCTTTAATCTCTCCTCATATGGGACCCGTTCCAAACCCTTAATCATTTTAGTTGCCCTTTTCTGAACCTTTTCTAGTGCCAGTATATCTTTTTTGAGATAAGGAGACCACATCTGTACGCAGTATTCGTTGGTGAGTACAGTATTAAATTGTTTGCTTAAAATTATTTAAAACTTATACTGTATATGTATCTAATGTCTTTTATATACTGTACCTGTAGCGCGGACGATTCCGCCCACCATTACACTCAATGTAATTTTGACTATACGCGATTTTCGTTTTACGCGCTGACAGCGGAACATAACCCCAGTTTAAGATGAGACTCACATGCATATGTAAATACACAAAAACACAAACATTATCTCCCCACATGTCTTTTGAGGGTTATTTATTTTGCAGGATGTTTAACCCTTTCTAGCCATGTGTCACAACTTCAATTGCACTGGATGATGCAGTCTCAAAGTATATTTGGTGTGATTGTGTTTATACCCTACCTCTCTGCCTTGTGCCTGAATTGAGGCTACCTTTGGGGAACCCCAAATTGAGAGCACTGCAGAGGGTGCCATCCATCCACATCATATCCCATAACCTCCTTCCCCACTCCGTATGGCATCAGGCATGAAACAAAGTTGCTTGATACTGGTGCTGAGACAGTACCTTTCCAAATTAGTAGCAGCCAGGGAAGGTGGTAGAAATATGGCAGCAGTCAGTATGAAGTGGGGACAGGGAGAAACTGACAGAACAAGGGCCAGTAGCTGCAAAAAAACATGATTAGGGAAAGAGTAAAAGAGAAGGGGCCTGCAGTAGGAAAACCTTCCCTCACATCAAGCTGAAATGGGTAAGCCGAAAGGTTATTCTGAGAATGAAGGTGTCTGCCTAACCCCAGGGTAGGAAAAACAAGATGCATGAACAGAATTTACCACACCTCTGCATCTCTAGTCTCATCCTTCAGGCAACATTCCTGATATCCTGCACTTCAGTAGAGGAAACTGTCTCTATCTCATTCTCCACTAAGGGCTTGGCTACACTTGCAAGTTAGAGTGCATTAAATCAGCCTCGGGCACCCTAACTCCTGAGGTGTCCACACTGGCAAGGCACATAGAGAGTCCGGACCCTGCGTCTGGAGTGCTCCTGGTAATCCATCTCCACGAGAAGCATAAAGCTTACTGTGCCCCGGCTGGAGTGCTGCAGTGCCAGTGTGGACACCCTGGTCTATTAATGCACTCTGAGTGGCCTCCAGGAAATGTCTCCCCAAGGCACAGGACCCCAGAGGACAGTAGGGTCCTGGAACAATCAGTCCTCCCTGTCCCTGTGGTTACTCACCATTTCGGGGCCGTTGTGAGTTATGTGCACTTGCCTTGGGACAGGCAGTTTGTGCTATTGTGTGCACTGTGCTCGTTTATAAGTTCGGCTGAATCATTGGTCTGTCTAGTGTTAACAATGCTGCATCTGTTAAAATGTTGCATTTTGGCTTTACAGATGCAACCTTGAGATCCCAGCCAAACTTGTTATCAACGGCCGAAAGGCTGCAAAGACTCAGGAAGCAGCCATGAAGAAGCAAGGAGGACCTTCTGCATGAAGTCATGCAGCAGTCCCTTACTGAAAATAAAAAAGCACAGGAGTGGTGGGAGACCGAAAGGAGGGTCCACCAGGAAAATGCGGATCGCCAGCAACAAACCATGGAGTGGCTCCTAAACATTATGGAGCACCAAGTGGACTTGATGCAGGCGCTCATAGCACTGCATACAGAGCAGATCCGTGCTCCCCTTGTGCCCCCCCCCCGCAGCCCTTGTCCCAAACTCTTTCCCTTGTGCCCCCATGTCACCGCCAACCCACTTTCCCCAACATTTGGTTTCTTATTGCCACCAGCTGCCTCCAACACCTTTAGCTTCACCACCCAGCCCTGCAAAACTAGGACCCTTACCCACTGCATTCAACCCCTATCACCATGCATTTTAGCCAGCCTGAAGTGCAGCACTCATTGAATGGCACTCCAGACAGGAAGGCTGACTATGATAACAGGACATACGCAAATCTGTGATTGAACTGTTCCCCTCCCCACCCCACCCCCTTCCCTCCTCCCACACAGCAAAGATGTGTCATGCCATGTGTGTTTCTCCAGCAGTTGTGTTTCTTTTCAATAAATTAATGTTTTGGTTTTGGAAACATTAAGTAAAAGATAGCATAGCACAGGAAAGCAATTGGCACTGCTAGTCAGTGCATCATACGTAGCAAACACAGATGCCTACTAGAATTGGAACCACTGCACTTCACTCCCGTGCAGGGCACCAGACATTACTGGTGGCTTTCAGCCTCAAATTGCTCCCTCAAGGCATCCCTAGTCTTTATGGCCCTGCGCTGGACCCCTCTAATAATCCTGGTCTCTGGCTGTTCAAATTCAGCCTCCAGGCGTTCAACCTCAGCGGCCCATGCCTGAGTGAAGCTTTCACCCTTCTCTTCACAAATGTTATGGAGGGTACAGCATGTGGCTATAACCCTAAGGATGTTGTCATCGGCCGGGTCCAGCTTCCCATACAGATAGCGCCAGCTGCCCTTTAAACGGCCAAAAGCACACTCAACAGTCATTCTGCACCAACTCAGCCTGTTGTTGAACCGCCTGACGGGACTAGCAGCTGGAGCTGGGGGCACAGTAGGAGCCCCCAGCTGGGGCGCCCCCAGCCCTGCCCCTCCCCTCCAATAGCTAGATTTCATAGAGAAGGTCTGATTTCATGATCCATGACACATTTTTCATGGCTGTGAATTTGGTAGGGCCCTATTGATAAGCAGCAGGGAAATCACTCCAATTTTTATCATATTTTAAGCAAGAAGTTCCTGACATTCCACTCCAGCACATAATTCTAAGGTGCACAGGGCACAAAGTTTTCTGTCTCCATGAACCATGGACACACAATGAACCAAAGTTCTAGACAGGTCATCTATGAGGCTATGGCTACACTTGCAGATAATTCTTTTCTGGC
This sequence comes from Trachemys scripta elegans, assembly GCF_013100865.1. Lineage (NCBI taxonomy): Eukaryota > Metazoa > Chordata > Testudines > Emydidae > Trachemys > Trachemys scripta. The sequence continues at coordinate 89,629,737 of NC_048298.1, read as the reverse complement.
ACGGATCCTTGCAACCCGTCTTCTGCCCCAGTCAGAAGAAATTTTACCCAAGTCACAGAGTAGTTTCCGACCATGTTGTGGAACTGTGGATATGATCTTCACAGCACGGCAGCTGCAAGAGAAGTGTGGGGAGCAAAACTGACCACTGTACATAGCTCTTATTGACATAACTAAAGCCACATCTCAGTCACAGTTTGCTTAGACTACCTTTGGCCACCCCCACCCAATCCATCTGACCCTCCACAGATGACGGAAGGGGCAGGCTGCCCTCCAACCAGCAGTTCCCAGAGGGCCCAGGATCTGCAGGACCACGTCACCCATCTCCAGTCAAAACCAACAGTGGGCCTGGTGGAGCTGGTTGATGGGTTGGGGTTGTCTCTGTTGTTGGGATTATTGACTCAAAAGACTGTCCCTTTAGAGGCCATAGTGGAAGAGCACCAAGACACAACATGCTTTGATGTGATCCACTCCCCATTCTCTCCCATAATTCTTGGCATTCCTTGGTGGAAGTGGCAGGACCCAACAGAATAGAAACACAAATAAGGTGCTTTGCACGTTCTTGTCTTTTTTATTATTGTTTCTTTTGCTTTTTTGGTAAAAGTGGTTGTCTGTATAACAGTTCTGAAGTAAATTTAAAAATGCTTTGACATAATAGAAGTCCAAATAATAATGAAAAACATATCTGGGTGGCTTGGGTCTGGGGAGGGGAGGGGAGGCATGGCTTTGACCAGCCTGGGGCTCCTCCAGGCAGGTGTGTGTGTGTGTGCGGGGGGGAGGGGAGGGGGAGGTCTTGGGGCCTTGGCCAGCCCGGGACTCCTCCAGCCACCGGGGGGTGGAGAGGGAGTGCTTCTCCGGGCAGGGGGCTTGTGGCTCAGGGGGCCTCAGCGCTCTGGTTGCCAGGGGGGAACGCGGGCAGAAGGGGTGGAGTCGGAGGCTAGCCTCCCCAAAGGGGAGCTCCATCCACTGCCCATGTGCCCGCCACTCACCTCCTCACCCTGTGTCCCTCTTCAGTCCCCCACCCACTGCTCGTCTCCTCCCACCCCGCCGCTCGCCTCCTCTCTGCCCTGCCAGACACCCCCCTGCCTGATGCAAGAATTCCCTGGTGGCTCACTGCTCACCTCCTCACTCTCCCGCTTGCAGCTAGACCCCCCTGCCTGCCTCCTCACCCTGCTGCTGGCTCGCCATTCGCCTTCTTACTCCTCCACCAGGACCCCCCCCGCCACTCGCCTCCTCACCCGCTGCTCGCTTCTCCGCTTGCCTCCTCAGCCCCACCAGCTGCTCACCTCACTGCTTGCCTCCTCACCCCCTCCTTGCTGCCTCACCTTGCTCCTTAAGCATTGTGTGTCCCACCTGTGTTTCCAGAGAGGCGGTGGTGCATGCAGGAGCAACAGGGAGGAAGAGGAGGGGCTGATGCTTCCCCCCACTGCCCAGGAAACTGCTGTGGCTGCAGGGAAACCCCCTAGTGGCTGCATGCGGTCATGGTGGCCGCATTTGAGAAATGGGGACCTAGACCGCATGGAAATAAACACCACAGGAAATACCACCTGGGAAGGGTGAATATACACTTCCCTTATGGCTTCTAATTGGCCCCTTTATTTAAGCCTAAGAGAAGTTCCAGGAAACGTCTGTGCAAGGAAGTTGACTCCCCTGCAGCCATAGTGATAGATTTGCCTCTTGGTTCACCCTCAGACCATTGCCCTCAGCTCTGACGCTTGGCTCTGACTTCTAGTTCCTGACCCTGTCTCTAACCTTAAGTGCTGCTCTTGGCCTTGGACCCCTCTACTCCGACCTGACTGTCCAACTCCTAGTCATGACACCTCCTGCATCTTTAAGAGATAATTTACAGCAATGAAGTGCACATCTGGAAGCACACATTGGGAAGACACATTTCTAATGAAAATCAGAAAGGTCAGGATGTCCTAGCGGAATCAACCTATATGTAGCACTTCAGTCCTTGGTTGCTAAATTCATTTTATACTGAGGTTTGTAGTGACCATGTAATGGCTGTTTACTCTGTGAAATGAGATGGCCAGATGTCCACACAATATATAAATAAAAATCACCAATTCAATAGAAAGGCCAGTAACTGAATGGGACGGATGCCTCCAGGGCAAGGCTGAAGTCCACTGCCAGTGGCTACTAGGAGGTAAAAGCTTTATACTGCTGCTGCATGTGCTGTCCAAGTTTGATGGAAAAAAGGGAGACTCTGTAGCTGCCAAGGCAACACTAGTCACCAGCCCTTGGTTTATTTAAATTTAAATAAATCAATATATAAATCAAATTTTTAAATTATTTAAAAAAGCGCTTCTGTGGTTGTGAAAGGAAAAAAGCTAGGACTAGCAAGCGTTCTTTTCAATACTGTTTAATATGCATTTAATCTGAGATTACTGAGTTACCTAGTGGGAGTTAAATGTCAGCTGGTTATTTACACATAGTATTTAATGAAAAGATTAACAACTGCTAAATATTTGCATTTCAATTCAGAAAATGAGTTGGGAATTTAACTGACACAGAGTGTGCTGGTCTTGATTTAAAATATTGACACCCTAAAGAACCTGTCTTTAGTTGTAGATTAAAGCTGGATCAGCCACTGTAATCCCTGTAACTTTTCCCAATGGGCCTTTCCAGTTATCTCTGAAGCCACTAAAAATTTTCATAGAGGATCCCAAATTTTACTAGACCAGCCTCAGCCTCAAAATGTGAGTCCCAAACTCACGAATGTTTTAGAAGAGGCCTTAAATTTTCCAGTTCCTCCAATACCCTCTCCCCATCTCCAGACACCTATAAAAAGTCTTAGGAGCCCACACTCACCATTCCAAACATGGGGGTTTTCAGACCCTTTTGCAATGAAAATTCCTAGTCTACAGAAAAATCCCTACCTGACTGGTTGCTCTTCCCCAGGCCCCTCAGCACAGGGAACAGGCAGAGCTCCCCCCACCTATGTAAACAGAGTGCTGAGCCCTTCAGCGGACTCTGTAGGTCCCCAGCCCTGCTTTGGTTCTTCCTGCCCACCTTGTCCCCAATGCCAGGGAAAGGGTGAAGATGCTCGCTCTCTCCCTCTTCCCTCCCCACACTGCAGCTTCTGGCCAGTGAGGCCCAAATTGGGAAGATCAGGCTCCCAGTGTCGTCAACCTCCTCCCAGAATTCCCACTCACCACCTGCCACTGCTCCATATGTGTTGCTGTACTCCATCCCCACACCTAACCCCAAGTCTCATCTCCCTTCTTACAGGTGCCATTTTGCTCTTCCCACTGGCTTTAGGGCAGCAGTTCTCAAACTGTGGGTCCGGGCCCCAAAGTGGGTCATGACCCCCTTTGAATGGGGTTGCCAGGGCTGGCTTAGACTTGCTGAGGCTCAGGGCTGAAGCCTGAGCCCCACTGCCCAGGGTCAAAGCCAAAGCCCGAGGGCTTCAGCCCTGGGTGGCGGGGCTCAGGTTGAAGGCTCCCTGCCTGAGACTGAAGCCCTTGAGCTTTAGCTTTGGCCCCCTGCACAGAGGAGTGAGGCTTGGGCTTTGGCTCCCCCAACCGGGGTAGTGGGGCTTGGGTTGGCTCAGGGTTCAGTTCCCCCTCCTGGGGTCATGAAGTAATTTTTTTTGGTCAGAAGGGGATCGCGGTGCAATGAAGTTTGAGAATCCCTGCTTTAGGGGATGCCTCTCTCCTCCTTCTGCAATCTTCCAATCTTCAGAGAGCCACCAGGAGGGGCCACTGCCCTCGCCCATCCTGTAGAGAGAGTGCACCAGGATCTTCAGGGGAAGGGATATAATCTCCTCTTCCTGCTAGCACAGGGCCCAGTCCCATTCACAGACTGGGCTTTGCTGTCCTGGGCCATGCCAGTCAGGGATAGCTCCATTCCTGTAGGCAGGGTTTGCCTGTGATAGGGGAATCTGATCCCCAGGGACTGAGGTCCCCTCAGCCAGCAGGTCCTGAACCAGCATTGCTCAGTCTGAAGGTGGAGCAGCCCTTGGCCGTGCTGGGTGGGAGGACAATGTCCCCCTCCCGTGAAGATCCCAGAGCTCTATCTATGGGATTTAGGGGGCAGTGGCCACCCCAAAAACTGGAAGATGCAGAGACAGAGTCTATTTTAAGGTCATTTTACATCACTTTATGGAGGGGGAAATGACCTTAACAAACTATAGAATTCAGACCGTTAGGTTTATCATGTATTGTCATTAAATAGTTATATCTTACATCATGAGAAAGAACTCTGAAGTATTTTTGCACTAGCCATTGGGTGCATTGAATAACGTGACTCACTCATAATCCTTGATAGTTCCTTTTCTCATAACCATATTGCTCCACGTGGAACCTTTAGCAGAAAAAGGAAAGTGATGTAGTGGCTTGTAACAATTCTGGAAGTGAGGTTCAAAATAGAACTCCCCTTGCTGTGCTGACCACTTGTTCAGCGTATACCCTATTTCAATAAAAATGTTTGTGAATGATCGTACAGTAATTCCTCACTTTACGTCCTAGTTATGTTCTTGAAAAATGCTACTTTAAGCGAAACAATGTTAAGTGAATCCAATTTCCCCATAAGAATTAATGTAAATGTGGGGGTTAGGTTCCAGGGAAATTTTTTTTGCCAGACAAAAGACATTAGATACATATACAGTATAAGTTTTAAATAATTTTAAACAAAAAATTTAATACTGTACTCACCAATGATGATTGTGAAGATTGGTTGAGGGAGGGGCGTAGTGGGTCGGGGCACGGGGGCTCATCCCATTCTGCCCACCCAGGGCTCCTGCTGGGAAGTGGGGTCAGGGCGCAGGAGCTCACTCTGTTCCGCCTGCCTGGGGCTTCTGCCCCTCTCCACCCGCCTGGCATTCCACCCAGGGAATGGGGTCGGGGTGCAGGGGCACCAGGCGGGGGTCCCTGGCAGGTGGCTGGAGCCAAACAACATTATAAGGGAACACTGCAGGACTTTAAAGGAGTATGTTCTCTAATAGGTCAGCGACCCAATAGCAAAACAACATTAACTGGGAGGATGTTAAGTGAGGAGTTACACCTCTACCCCGATATAACGCAACCTGATATACCACGAATTCGGATATAACGCAGTAAAGCAGTGCTCTGGGGGCAGGGGAGGGGGGGGGAGGCTGCACACTCCGACGGATCAAAGCAAGTTCGATATAACGCGGTTTCACCTATAGCGCGGTAAGATTTTTTGGCTCCCGAGGACAGCGTTATATTGAGGTAGAGGTGTACTGTAAAATAAAAATTAAGAAGAGAGGAACTCACAAGATGTATAAGTAACATAAGCATCTCTCAGGGAACGTCTGCACTGCAGAACGAGTCCCATGACAGTGAGTCTAAGAGCCAGGGTTAACTGACCCGGGCTCACATGGCTCACGCTACAGGGCTAAAAATAGCAGTGTAAACCCAGGAAAAGGGGTGGATTTCAGAGTCCAGGCTCCAACCTGAGCCTGAAGGTCTACACTGCTATTTTTAGCATTTATCTGCAGAGGCATGTGTTGGGGTGAATATACAATGAAAAAGGCTCATCTGGTTTACTATAAATGGATCAGAGGTGCTAGCCTTTACTGCAGGAATCAGCAAGGAAGTAGAGTGGGATCAACAACTGACTCTAGTTTCCTTCAAAAGGGAGAAATGAGACATGCTCCTGTGCTGGCAGCCCTCAAATGGAGCAAGCCATTTTGCGATTGGGCAGGCTGAAGTAAACCTATCTCCTTTTCCCTTGCAGTATGGTGCACCAGACTGAAGAGTTTGGTTGGTTTACTTGACTTAGCTGTTAGGAAAATGAAAGCCGTGTCCTGTTCTTGTTAGGTATGAGTAAGAAGGAGTTATTGACTGGAGAGCACTATCTGGTTTTAATTTTATTACCTGCAGCTTTCAGATAAGTGAATTCCAAAGCACTATACAAACTCACTGACTGTACAAATACTGAATATATGAATGTCTCTGTGTACCACTAAAGTACAGCCAATTCTGGGATGTGCCACGACAACTGTTTAGCAATGCACAGCAATACTACACCATCATTTAATGCAGGAAGTGAAGATAGTGTCACAACCCAGTGGCCCCCTCCCTCAGGGGGTTCCCTGCGGAGGCAGATCAGCATTGTATGTTGCTAACGCTGTTGCAAGCGTCGCAAGGCATTTTGGGAAGGGTTAAAGGTGTAAGTGTGGAATGAAAGGTTTCTTTACATGCGGCGAAAGGCCGGAGGGGGAGGAAAGGAGAAAAGAACGGGTTAACTTGATGTTCCAGCTACACCTGAAGATAAGGAGCTGACTCCAGCCCAAGGCCATTGCACACTCTGCTACCTGCCAAGAAAGAAGGGGGGAGTCAACCCCCCACAACCAGCCGTGAGAAAGGAGAGTGGCTGAATAAATTGCAGGGGGCTGCAAAAAAGGAGTGAGACAAGGTCAACAAGGGAAAAAGAACGGTTACTTACCTTCTGTAACTGTTGTTCTTCGAGATGTGTTGTTCACGTCCATTACACATTAGGTGTGCGCGCGCCGCGTGCACGGACGTCGGAAACTTTTTCCCTTAGCGGCTCCCGTCGGGCCGGCGGGGCCCCCACCTTCCCGCCAGAGCGGCGCCCCGCTCCAGGGTATATATATCCCTGCCGACCCGACCCCTCCGGTTCCTTCTTGCCGGAGACTCCGACAGAGGGGAAGGAGGGTGGGAAGTGTAATGGACGTGAACAACACATCTCGAAGAACAACAGTTACAGAAGGTAAGTAACCGTTCTTTCTTCTTCGAGTGATTGTTCACGTCCATTACACATTAGGTGATTCCCAAGCTTACCATTGGAGGTGGGTAGGAGTCAAGGTACAACTGACTGTAACACAGCCCGGCCGACCATCGCGTCCTCTCTGGTCTGATGATGGATCGCGTAATGGGCTGTGAACGTGTGTATGGACGACCAGGTGGCTGCCTTACAGATCTCCTGGATCGGGACCTGCGCCAAGTAGGCCCTTGAGGACGCTTGAGCTCTAGTCGAATGGGCCCGGATAACCGGGGCCGGAACATTGGCGAGCTCATAACAAGTGCGTATGCAATGCACAATCCATGCCGACAAGCGCTGTGTCGAGATAGGCAAGCCTTTCATACGTTCCGCAATCGCAATGAACAGCTGGGGTGTTCTGCGGAACGACCTGGTCCGCTCCAGGTAAAATGCCAACGCCCTTCGGACATCCAGGGTATGTAGGCTGCGGTGGTGAGGATCCGTATGGGGTTTCGGGAAAAACACCGGGAGGCAAATGTCTTGCCCCATGTGAAACTGTGACACCACCTTTGGGAGGAATTTGGGGTGCGGCCTAAGTTGCACCTTATCTTTATGGAACACCATATAGGGTGGTTCCGACGAGAGGGCCCTCAATTCTGATACCCTTCTGGCCGACGTGATGGCCACGAGAAACACCACCTTCCACGAGAGGTGCGTGAGGGAGCAAGTGGCCAGGGGCTCAAAGGGAGGACTCATGAGTCTATTTAGGACTAGGTTCAGAGACCATGTCGGAACCGGCGGGTGTGAGTAGGGAAACACCCTTTCCAGCCCCTTGAGGAATCGGGCCACTGTGGGGTTGGAGAATACTGACACTCCCAACTCTCCCGGATGGAAAGCCGAAATAGCGGATAAGTGAACTCTAATAGAGGCGGGCGCAAGCCCTTGATTCTTGAGGTGCAGTAAATAATCCAAGATGGACGGAACCGAGGCCTGTAAAGGCTGTATGCGTTGAGGCTCACACCAGTGGGAGAACCTTTTCCACTTCGCCAGGTATGTTGCCCTTGTAGAGGGCTTCCTACTATTAAGGAGGATTTGCTGAACCTGGTGAGAGCACCTGTGTTCTGCATCGTTCAGCCAGAGAGATACCATGCCGTGAGATGAAGCGAAGACAGGTTCGGGTGGAGTAGGCGACCTTTGTCTTGCGTGACTAGGTCGCGATGGAGGGGAAGGGTGATTGGATCGGCTATGGACAGTTCCAGCAGGGACGTGAACCAATGCTGGCGAGGCCAGGCTGGGGCAATAAGTATGATCGTTGCCCTGTCCCTGCGGGTCTTGAGAAGAACCTTGTGTATAAGTGGAAATGGAGGGAAGGCATATTTTAGGCTCCCTCCCCATGGGATCATGAAAGCATCCGCTAATGATCCCGGGCTGAGGTTCTGGAACGAGCAGAACTGAGGGCATTGGCTGTTGTCCCTGGTGGCGAATAGATCCACCCGGGGAAACCCCCACTTCCGGAAGATCAAATGCAGGACGTCTCCTCTCAGTGACCATTCGTGCATTCGATAGGATCGGCTGAGGCGGTCTGCTAAGCCGTTCTGAATCCCCGGAAGATACGTCGCGATGAGGTGTATCGCATGGGCTATACAGAAGTTCCATAATTGGAGTGCCTCGCGACAGAGGGGAGAAGACCGGGACCCGCCCTGCTTGTTTATATAGAACATGGCGGTAGTGTTGTCCGTCAGGACTGCCACGCTGTGACCTTTTAGGAAGGCGTGGAAGGTCTGGCAGGTGAGGCGAACCGCTCTTAGCTCCTTCAGATTGATGTGAAGCAGCTTGTCCTCT
>NC_048298.1:89507417-89606328 GCF_013100865.1 Trachemys scripta elegans | reverse complement strand
TTACCTATCTCTTCACGTAACACAAGAACTTAGCAACAGAGGGTCCTGTGGCACCTTTGAGACTAACAGAAGTACTGGGAGCATAAGCTTTCGTGGGTAAGAACCTCACTTCTTCAGACTTGCATCTGAAGAAGTGAGGTTCTTACCCACGAAAGCTTATGCTCCCAGTACTTCTGTTAGTCTCAAAGGTGCCACAGGACCCTCTGTTGCTAAGTTCTTGTGTTACGTGAAGAGATAGGTAACACTTCCCTACTCACTTTCTCCACACCCTTCATGATTTTATAGACCTCTATCATGTCCTCTCTTAGTCATCTCTTTTCCAAGCTGAAAAGTCACACTCTTTAATCTCTCCTCATATGGAAGATGTTCCATACCCTTAATCATTTTTGTTGCCCATTTCTATACTTTTTCCAATTCTAATATACCTTTTTGAGATGGGATGAAAACTGCACACAATATTCAGTGTGGGTGTACCATGGATTTGTACAGTGGCATTATGATATTTTCTGTTTTATCTATCCCTCTCCTAATGGTTCCTAACATTCTGCTAGCTTTTTTTGACCACCGCTGCGTATTGAGTGAATGTTTCCAGAGAACTATCCACAATGACGCCGAGATCTCTTTCAGGAGTGATAACAGCTAATATAGACCCCATCATTTTTTAGGTATAGTTGGGAGTACGTTTTCCAATGTGCATTACAGTAACTCCTCACTTAAAGTCATCCCGGTTAACGTTGTTTCGTTGTTACGTTGCTGATCAATTAGGGAACATGCTCGTTTAAAGTTGTGCAATGCTCCCTTCTAACGTTGTATGGCAGCCGCCTGCTTTGTCCATTGCTTGCAGGAAGAGCAGCCCGTTGCAGCTAGCTGGTGGGGGCTTGGAACCAGGGTGGACCGGCAGCCCCCCATCAGCTCCCCGCTCCCCTAAGTTCCCTGTGCAGCAGCTGCCAGCAGGCTAGCAATTGCAACTATCCTTCCCCCCACTGCCATGTGCTGCTCCTGCCCTCTGTCTTGGAGCTGCTCCCTGTGTGGGGGAGGGGGGAAAGGAGGGGGTTAATGTCAGGGTGTCCCCCTCCCCCCTGCTCCGACACCCCGCTTACCCCTTCTCCTCCATATAGAGCAGGGTGGGGACACAAGGGAGAGAGACAGAGAGAGCCTGGAGCAGCAGTTACTGTGTCAACTTCTTGATCCACTTAAAGACAATACACTTAAGAGTGAGTCAGCTTACTTAAAAGGGCAGTGTGCATTTCTCTCTCTCTCCCACACACAAGGTGTGTGTCTGTCTCTGTCTGCTATGCTATCTTCCCTCCCTTGTGTTCCTGCTGCCTGTAGAATGCGAGGCTACATTAACAACAATGTGTTAACCCTTCAGGTCTCAGCCCAGTGCTAGTTCGTTGGGGTTCTCAAATTGGGGGTCGGGACCCCTCAGGGGGTCACGAGGCTATTACATGGGGGGTCGCGAGCTGTCAGCCTCCACCCCAAACCCTGCTTTGCTTCCAACACTTAAAATGGTGTTAAATATATAAAAAAGTATTTTTAATTTGGGGGGGGGGTCGCACTCAGAGGCTTGCTATGTGAAAAGGGTCACCAGTACAAAAGTTTGAGAACCACTGATTTAGCAGCAAGGCATTCCTTGGGAAATATCCCTCGCTCTTCCACCCTCTAACTTCACCACCTCAACCAAGCATCACAACCATCATAGCTGTGAATAGTATTAAACTGTTTGTTTAAAACGTTACTGTGTGTATAGCTATATAATATATAGTTTTTTTGTCTGGTGAAAAAAATTTCCCTGGAACCTAACCCCCCCATTTACATTAATTCTTATGGGGAAATTGGATTTGCTTAACATCGTTTCGCTTAAAGTCGCATTTTTCAGGAACATAACTACAATGTTAAGTGAGGAGTTACTGTACTTTCCACTTAACACTGAATTTCATCTGCTATTTTGTCATCTAGTCAAGAGAGATCCCTTTGTAAGTCCTCACAGTTAGTTTTGGATTTAAGTACCTTGAGTAATTTCATAGTCTGCAAATTTTGCCACTTCACAGTTTACCCCTTTTTCCAGATAATTTATGAATGTTGAACAGCAAAGGTCCCAGTACAGATCCTTTGGGGACTGCAGTCCATTGGGGGAATGGCCCCTCCCCCTCTGGGTCTGTGGGTGGCCAATTCGCCTCACTACGTCTCTGGGAGGTCGCCTGGAGTGGGGAATCAGCGGAATGACGGGAGACGTGAGCATGGGTCTGTGATCAGGGCTGAACGACAAACACGGTTACAGAGCCCAGCCCCTGGTCAGGGTGGGGCAACAAAGAGTCTGAGAGCTCAGGCCTGTACTCAGGCTGAGCTGCAAAACAGTCGGGTCTCCTAACTCTAGCGGAGGGCTGACAAGCGCAGGCTTCTTGCCTAAGAGAGGGGGGAGACTGCCACTCACGGATTGGGGTGGCAGGGGGGACGCAGGCCCACCCACTCACTGCGTCCCGGTCCAGGGCCCTAGCAGTGGCAGAGTGGTCTGCCACTGGGTCAGCAGAGATCCTGACCACAACACGGTGACTCACTCGCTGGCAGCGTTGCAGCCAGACAAGGGTCAGCTACCCCTGGGCCACTTCCTAACTCCCCCTCAGGACACACCTGGCTCTGTAGAGGGTCATCCAGGAAGAGGGCCTCTGTCAGGGTTTGGAGCTCCTCCATGTTCGGGTCTGTAAATGGCCCTGGCTAGTAGTCAGCTTCCTCGGGGTCTGTGGCAGCCTCCCAGCTCGGGAGCTTGCAGGAGGCATCTGGTTCCTCCGGTGGCTGGGCCCCAACTGAGTTATTTAGCCCGCCTTTTGTACTTCCTGTCCCGCCCCCTGAACTTCCGGCCGGAGGGTTGAGCGTGGAGTGGCTCCGCCCACCAGGGTTCAAAGTGAGGGGCCCCTCCCCCTCTGGGTCTGTGGGCAGCCAATCTGCCTCACTACAGGGACCCTGCTATTTACCCCACTCTGTTGTAAAAACTGACCATTTCTTCCTACCCTTTGTTTCCTATCTTTTAACCAGTACTGAACCATGAGAGGACCTTCCCTCTTAGTCCATGACTGCTTACTTTGCTTAAGAGCCTTTGGTGTGGGACCTGTCAAAGACTTTCTGAAAGTCCAAGTACACTATATCAACTGGATCACTTTTGTCCACATGCTTGCTGACTCCCTCAAAGAATTCTCACAGATTGGTGAGACATGATTTTTCCCTTTACAAAAGCCAGGTTGACTATTCCGCAACATATCATGTTCATATATGTGTCTTCACAATTCTGTTTTTTACTATAGTTTCAACCAATTTGCCAGATACTTACTGGTCTGTAATTGCCAGGATAATCTCTTGAGCCTTTTTTAAAAATAGGTATTACATTACTTACCTTCCAGTCATCTGGTAGACAGGCTGATTTAGCAATAGGTTACATACCAGAGTTAGTAATTCTGCAATTTCATATTTGAGTTCTTTCAGAGCTTTTAGGTGAATACCACCTGGTCCTGGTGACCTATTACTGTTTATCAATTTGTTCTGAAACCACCTCTACTGACACCTCAAATCTGTCACCTAAAAAGAATGGCTCAGGTGTGTGGATCTCCCCCACATCCTCTGCAGTGAAGACCTATGCAAAGATTCATTTAGTTTCTCCACAATGGCCTTCTCTTCCTTGAGTCCTCCTTTAGCACGTCATCTGAAAGTCCCCAACTATGGGACAGTTTCCCTCCGCTCTAGCCTGAAGCTCTCCTTATCTGAGACTTTCATCCTCCACCATCCAGCAGAGAGGCTGTCAAACTGGGGTGAAACCGCTCTATTGTGTTCCTGAAAGTCTCCTCTATGTGCCTCTCTGTCTCCCTTAGCTCCTCAAGTTCAGTCTCTTTGGCCTTAAGAGTCTGTTTTATATAGTGTGTGTGTGTGTGTGTGTGTGTGTATATGTATATACACACACACTATATTTGCATATACACACACAGATTATGCAAGAACTCATCCCTTTGAAGTTTCACCATGAGGAAGGACCATCTGCTGATTACCTGTTACTTGAGGACAATATCAGAGGCCCAAACTGTACAAAGGAATGATTCACAGATTCATGGGGATTCTTGTTCTGAACTAACAGCTGTTATGAACACATCACCACAGAAACCCCCCTGGTGAGATGTGAAGGATTGATCATTTGCCAGAGCCCTTGTTGGAAATGAGGTTCTCTCTGGTAAGCTTATTAGCAACGTATGTTCTTCTATTGTTTTTAATTTGTTTTCTCTATAATGCTTTCACCTTAAGAATAAATATGCTTGCTTAGGACAAGCTGTGTAGTACAGTATGACTACAGGCAATTCTGTTGCTTATAGCGTCTGGCGAGAAAGCAAAGCAGGCTTGCTTAGAAAGTCTGACTTGCTGGGAAACCCAAACTGTAGGCGGGGAATTGGGCAACCTGCAAAATCCCTGGTCAGGAGGGAGAGAGACATGGGTCTCCACCCAAGAGAGGTGATGGCTGGGGAGCCAGGATCCTAATAGAGGGTGCCCTTCATGGACCCCAGAGGGGGAATACACAAAGTATTCCTGTGACACAAAGTAAGAGGTGACTTGATTATGGTCTACAAGTACCCACATAAGGAAAAGATTTCTGACAATAGAACTTAAATCTAGCAGAGAAAGGTATACTAAGAACAATAGTTGGAAGCTAAAGCAAGACAAATTCAGACTAGAAATAAGTATTAATTTAATTTTTTTTTAAACTGAGGGGAATGAATTACTGGAACAACTTCCTTAGGGATGCAGTTGATTCTCCATCATTTGAAATCAGGAATGACGCTCTCTCTAAAAGATAAACTATAACTCAAACAGAAATTATGGGCTTCATCAAGAAGCTAGTAGTTGAGGTTGTATGGTCTGTGATATACAGGAGGTCACACTAGATCAGGATTTCTCAAACGTCATTGCACCCTGATCCCCTTCTGACAACAAAAATTACTACACGACCCCGGGAGGGGGGACTGAAGCCTGAGCCCCACAACCCCAGGCTGGGGGGCCAAGGCAAAAGCCCAAGCCCTGCCATCCTGGGGGGCGCTGAAGCTTGAGGGCTTCAGACCTTGGGGATGGGATGTGGCTCAGATTTTGGTTTCAGCCCTGAGCCCCAGCAAGTCTAATGCCAGCACTGGCGACCCCATTAAAACAGGGTCGCGACCCACAGTTGGAGAACCGCTGCACTAGATAATCGTAACAGTTTCTGCTGATTTCAAAAATCTATTACTCTCACCTGCAGTCGTGTCTTCAAAAGCTTTCGTTTAAACCCTTCATAGAACATGAACTGTATGGCAGGATTGAAGACCAGCAGCAAGGAGGGGAAAGTACCATTCCACAAAGCCAAGACTCCTTCATCCCTTATTATCTGATGAAAGGCATCTGAAGTGGAAAATGAAGTGAAGCAACAGGAATTCTTAACATACAGAGTGACATTCTGATTGCAAAGGGTATGATTAATTCTACATTTTGAATATCATCCTCCATTGTGTACAGGTCATCTCAGCAGCCTGGACCCACTGCTCCCTGTGATACACTTCTTCTTTTGCCTTTTAAACTAATGAACAGTCAGCAGCACTGGGTCATGGTCATAAGGTCACTCTCTGGAGTTCTCAGGCAGCAAGAACCTCCCCACCCTCCTCCGGAATCATGGGATGTATATCCTACCTCCACCAACAGAACATTTACTATATAGGAGCTATACAGGAATAGAGCACTGAGGCCTATTTAAAAAAATGGAGACAGTTTGGAGGACTGGATAGCTCAGGAGATTAATGATGGTAAATAAAGTCTCATATTTCTAGACTGACAGTTCAAACTTTAGTCCAGTTCAGTGATGACTGGAAGCCACTGTTACCTCATTGGCTAGTCAATAACCTACATGAAATCAGTTTGTGGGCCTAGCAGAATAAGTGTCCACAACCCTAACAGCTACAACCAGAACTGGCAAAAGTTGGCTTCCTTGCCAGTTTCTACAAAAAATTTCAAGAACTGAATGGGTCAGGAAGACTGTACAGCCCTCCTCCCTTAGGTGGGGCCCTCTTCAGGATCAACGATGGGCACCGTGCACACATACAAGGAGGGTGGAAGACTTATGCTACTGTGGATAAGGGTCTTTGGTCTTCAGAGCCATCAATCCAATCTTTTTCACAAACATGAAATTCACTGAGAAAAATGACTTCACCAGGTGCTTACCCACAATGCCCTTGTAGTTGGTTGGTACAATATCTTCATTTCTAAACTTTGCTCCCTGCAGTTTCAGTCGTGTGTTCACGACCCAGAGTGGAGTGGTCAAGAGTACGTTCACGACACCTAATACAAAAGCACCCCACAAGGAGAAGAAAATAAAACTTAACAAAAGTAAAACAGAAACAATGGGTATGTCTTTCTACATTTTTTCCTTCTTTAATTTCAATGTACAAACTAATTCAGTAGTAATTCACATAGTATAGAAAACTACATAGCAGGAATTTTAAAAAAGATCAACACACAGCAAAGGTAACTACATAACTTCTAACTAAAATTATTTCTGTAGTTTCTCCAATGAGGCCAAAGAGGTCAAAACAATGGGTTTTTCAACAACTAATTAAAGGTTCCTTAAGTCAAGCAAATTCTAAGACAGTCTTCAATGGGGTTACTTCCGGGATTAATTTGGCCCACCATGTTAAAAAGCATATCTATTAGTCACCATCCAGCTAGACTCAGTTATAAGAGAAGTCATGTTGTTTACAGCTTTGGGAATTTTTAGAAACCTGACAAGTTTTGTTAAAACTCTTCCAATCTAGTTTTGTTGCCTGCAAAGGAAGATCTCTCATCCGTTAGATATCTGCTGGAAGTTCTACTCCACATGACTCAATGATGGTGGTAAAAGCTACTGATTCAAAACCTAGTTAAAGAAGATTTAGTTATTCAAAATATTGCAAAATTGCAAAAATCTTCTTTAACAAAGAACTCTAATATCAGTAGGAAATCTACTCCCACTTTGATCTGTCCTGGAAGATAATGGCATCTAAGTACCATGGTATTGGGTACATTACACAGAGAAAATGGCTCAATATCGGATTTTTTTTTGTCCGAGCGTTCAACAGAAATCATTTTATAATTGTGTGTGTATATATACACCCACACCCACACACTCAGAGAATGTAGGGTGGTAGAAGACCTAGAGTAAATATGCATGACAAATAAAGAGAGCCATAATATGAAGCGGTTCTCTATAAGATACAAAATACAAAACACCCAGGCAACATGACCTCCAATGGGCTTCATAAAGCAAGGAGGTCATTATGTAATTTGGTTAAAAATCTGAATTTCACAGAATCTCATGTTATGACATACTATGTCATCATGCCTTATAGGTTCCATTACCTGCAACAAACCCCAAGACCAAATCTTTTCCTGTGGTTGAATGTTGGCCTTTGACCCAGAGAGCTTTGAGACTGTTAAATGTATAAAAATAGACAAAATTGGAGCAGCAGAGGCTGGAAATAACAGGGAACCACCCTCGATATGGTGCCAGGCTGAGGAGAAAAAACAACAGGCAAAGTAAGGGTCAGAAAACTACCATTATAAATTTAAAGCATCTGGGATCTGACCCAAAGCTCACTGAAGTCAATGTGAATTTTTCCATTGGTTTCAACAGACTTTGGATCAGGCCTCCAAACAGAAAAAACATACTGGAAGCCATTGGTTAAACAGATCCACAGAGAACAGAGTTGTGGACCCAAGAAGGAGTTATACAGTGGCTTTCATCCACAAGGATCCCAAAGTGTTTTGCAAATCCATCAATAGAGGAATTGTTTATATGCTACTGAAATACTGTACCTTTGGGATAGAAAACAACATCTACTCTTTGCCAGGGACAGCACACAATTTTTAAAAATTGCATTTATTTAATTTTCTTTGTATGTTTGTGGGAAGATACACAGCTGGCACTATATATAATACCATTATATTGAGACAATTTCCAACCAGTAACAATCACACTGACTCAGTATAATTCTTAACTCTATTACTGGTTAAAATAAAGCACTCAATTCTTTGCTTATACTGATAACACTCATGAGTAATTCCACTGAAATAAGTGAAGTTACAAAGGCTGATATAAGTGAAAAGAGAAACAGACTCGGGAAATCTATAGTCGGTGTATCTTCAAATTGTACGTATCAACATTCCCCCGTTTAGCTGGGAAAGTACAAAGAGTTAAGTTTCTAAAGTTACAGGCTTCCATGATTAACTATCAGTAGTACAGTTACTGGTGGGGAGAAAGAAGACGGAGAAGGAAAAACCAACTCTTGCATGTTTCTGGTCCCTTCTATCTCAGGAAAAATATATATACACCTTATATGAACCATATACTCTATTTAAAAACAAAATAAACCCCCAAAGTCTTCATAAAAATCAGAGATACTTCCGATGATCTGATTACAAATATTTTTTCAGAAGAAACCTCCAGAAGTGCAAAACAGCAAACATCGAAGATAAGAAAAATCAGTTTATTTTAGTGGCTCAAGTTACCAGGACCCTCAATCCAAACCTGTTCTGGTCATAAGAGTAAAGTCCAAGTTACTGTTCTGAATTTTATCCAGGTGTTGAACTTGTCTCATCTAGTTCACATCAGCAAGATGAACTAGACCACACCAGCAGAAAACTGTTTTCAATGTCATTTGAGAAAGGTGGGAGTGAGAGGAAATAGTTAAAGCAGTTTTTGACACGTTAAGAACAGTGTTTTCCTGGTGCAGACAAGGGCCTAAGAAGAAAACTTGTGTTAGCGAAACCGGTTTTTAAAAAACAAATTCCACTACCACAAATATTTGTATAGCATGAAAGAAGCCTTTGCCAACTAACACCCACAGTATGCTTGGGATCTTGCACCTTTTATTGTTTTTCCAGTTGTCCCATCCATTTCTCCAAAACTAGCTTTATCTAGGGCTCTTAAGTGTCTTGAGGGAAATCAATAAGTTTCCCATTGCCAGGAAAAAAACAGTTACGTACCTGTTTGGTAACTGTTGTTCTTCAATATGTGAAGCACATAGCCATTACACTTCAGGTGGTGCATGCCTGTGTCGGAGATTTTTTTCTCCCATAGCAGTACCCATTAGGGCAGTATACGTGCCCTCCATATGCCTGTGGTGCCAGCTAAGGGTAAAAGGGGCGGAGCCCACCCCAAATTCCTACACACCAGCAGCCCATATTTTTGATTCCGATGTAAGAGGGAAGGAGGCTGGGTCATGGAATGGACACATGCAACTTATCTTGAAGAACAAGTTACAGAACAGGTATATAATTTTTTTTCTTCAAGTGTTTGCACATGTCCATTCCAGGTGACTCACAAACAGTATGAGATCAAGGAGGGTATCGGAGTCTAGCTGAACAAGGACTGCAACACAACTGTCACAAATCTAGCATCATCTTTTGAGGCTTGGGAGACAGCATAATGACTGGTGAAGATATGAACAGATGACCTAGTTGCAGCCTTGCAAATGTCACTGTTGGCTAAGAAAGCAGCTGATGCTGCTTGCAGTGTGCTGAAACTCTCTCAGGTGTAGAAAACTCAGTGATATCATAGCACAGTAGAATCAGGAAGAAATCCAGGAGGAAATTCTCAGAGGAGAAATGAGTTGACCCTTCATCTGTCAGCAAAGGAGATGAATAATTGACAGGACACTCTAAACTGCTTAGTCCTGTCCAGATAAACTAATGCCCTGCGGATGTCCAAAGTATGGAGTTTTCCCTCATCTTTATGAGAGTGAGGCTTTGGAAAAAAGATTGGTAAGTATATAGACTGATTTCGGTGAAAATCTGACACCACTTTAGTTAGAAATGTAGGGTGTGGATGTAACCAGACCGTACATGTATAGAACACCATATGGGAGATGGAGGATCAGCAACTAAAGCCTGAAATTCTGTTGTGCTACTAGCCAAAGTCATAGCCACCAGGAACACTACCTTCATTGAGAGATGAGAAAAAGAGCAACTAGTCATAGGCTTAAAAGGGGGAGGGGAGGTCCCATTAAAGCTGACAAAATCAATTTTAGATCCTATGATGGTGTGGGATCTCTTACAGATGGGAAGACCCTGTCCAACCCTTTCAAGAATCTAACAGTAGTAAGGTTAGAAAAAACAGATCTTCCTTCTATAGGAGAATGGAATACGGAAACAGCCACCAAGTGAACTCTCAGGGAACCGACAGAGTTCTTTTCTGTTAGGTGAAGCAGATAATCCAGAAGAAAATATATGGAAGCCTGCAAGGGATGGGTACCCTTCTGTTGGACCACACAGAGAATCTTCTCCATTTCATGAGCAGGGTCCTGTGAAAATTCCAATTTCATGAACTGTGCAGAAAATGCTAAATTAGTCCAGTATCACTATTTTCCAAACAGCAGAGAGGTAGAAGTGGGCATTCATGCAAGCCAGTCTTGTGACTGGTATGGCTTGTAGTGTGTTCTGGGTAGTAGCTGCACTGCCTACTGTACGTCACATAAACCAGCTCCTGAGTCCCTCCCACAAACTATTGTTCTGACATGATGATGATGCCGCACGTTAGGAGCCGCACAGAGCACAAGACTGGTGCACATGGATGCTCATTTCCAACTCCCTGCTGTTGGAAAAAATCACAGCAGTTTGGAGGGGACTTGGCAATCATGCATATTCCACAAAATTCTATATTTTACCATTACACTGCCATGAATTTAAAAAAAAAAAAGCCATGATTTTCTCAGGGCCTATTCATGAGGTAAGTGCATTTGGTGGATGGCTTTCTGCTATTTAAAAGCATGTTTTGAATTTAAAGGAACACTCCATTTCCTGGGGAGTTAACCAAGGAGCATCCTCATAGATCTACTAATTGTCAGGAACCAGGGAGGACAAGTCAGAGACAGTGGCTTCATCAGGAGAAGGTGAGAAAGTGATCAGTGAGGACATCGCAGTATCAACCTGTTCTGATGCCCGCTGAACCTCCTTACCACATGGGCCAGACACTGGAGATTTAAGTTCCACCACTTACCGGGTACTAGGATTGGCAATAGATTGAGTGCCTGGACAGAGACTTAGTAGTAGCAGGTGCAGGAGATGAGGACCTAGTGTCTGGAGGGACACCCTGAGGATTCCAAAAAAGCCATTACTGGATCTGAGATGGTATCAGAGACCAACTCCAAAGCATCCTATACCTGGACCTGGTCCAGTGAGAATGCCAGTGCCAAGACCTCAACTAGCAGAAAGGGAAATCTGAGACCTCCTGTAATGTATGATCCCACCTTCGACTCCAGGGAGGAGTAAGTATAATCA
Organism: Trachemys scripta elegans; assembly: GCF_013100865.1. Taxonomy (NCBI): domain Eukaryota; kingdom Metazoa; phylum Chordata; order Testudines; family Emydidae; genus Trachemys; species Trachemys scripta. The sequence continues at coordinate 89,595,018 of NC_048298.1, read as the reverse complement.
GAAAGCCAAGGTGGTGCAGTACCAGGCAATGCAGCAGGACATTGGGACCAGGAAGGACAAGAAGTAGATGGTAACATGGGAAGCATTAGCAGCTTTCTTGCTGATGGTACTGTTTCTCTTCCCTGCTAAACAGCACAACTTTTGGCTACCATCAGTATCGATTGGAAGGCAGAAGCTTGCTGTGAATTGGGGAGCAGAGAGGGATAGGAGGGGAAGCAAGGGGAGTTACTAAGACTCAGAGGGAGGGAGTAGCCAGCTCCAGGATGGGATGGGGCATCCCAGCAATTCCTATACCAGTTCCTCAGTGGCTGGCACACTCACACCTGCTCTCTCTGGACTGGGTATCTCTATCAGCAATGGCTGGACGGTCAGACTGGGCTGGACTAGGGACTCACATGAGTGACCATCTCTCCCAGCCAGCCCTGTGTGGTCCCTGCACACTAATCCCAGACAATGTAAAAGAAGAAGAGGAGAGGAGAGTTGTTGCTACCTGCTCCCTGGCGGCAAACCTGAACCCATGCACCAACACAACCATTCCAGACCCTCTCCAGATCCTACACTGGCCTTTGCAAGATAGTATGGGGGCAGAAAATATTGGGGGCCAGAAACTTACATCAACCCTTGTAATATTTCCATTACGTAGGTGCTAGCCCTCACCACCTCCCAGTTCCACCACAATGGTACCAAAAACTGCGTAGCCCCTCATGGTGCCAAGGATGAAACAGGTACCAAAGCTTGCATTGCATGAATGGGCAATGCCATACCTCAATGTCTTGCAGCAAAGGTGAGTCTGGAACCAAGAAGCAAAGGAGGTCCCTCAGGTGTCATCTGTACCAAGAGGGAGAGATGTCCCAAAGCATTCACTGAAAATTAAGTTAATGCTGCAGAAGATCCTAACAACGCAGTCAGTCTCCATGGTACCAAAGGTGGTGCTGGATACAACAACTCTACATTGCTAGTCAAGTCTAGGATACCAGGGAGTTGCCTAGCTGGGCCTGGAGATCTAACCTCAGTTCCCACCTTTTTCCTGTGTGACGTAGTTGCGGTCCTAGCCCTCATGAACGAAGAGGGCTTTCTGGCTAGAAGAACGCGAACTGTCTGATTTCTTCTGCCATTTGTGCAGTACCAGACAAGAGAGTGGCATCTTTTCTCTGGCGAGGTGATACTGCCAATCTAGTAGTGCAATCCTGGATGGATTACGTCTGAACCCCTGTGTACCGAGTGGCTGGGTTCCAGTGGAGGCATAAAGCAGTTTCCATGAAGAGGTGTCGAAGTCTTACTTCCTGTAGAGAAGTGAGCCGGGGCTCATCTCTCTCTGGGGCGGTGGGGACCCACACCACCTCACTAAATTGGGGACTAGGTCTTGCGGGAAATTAGTCTAGCTGCAGGAGTTGTACTCTGCAGCCACAGTAAACCCAGGCCCTAGGTCAGGGCAGGGCAATGGTGAGTCAGGCCCTCAGACAGGGGCTGAGCAATAACAGTATATAATAGCAAGCCCAAGCCCTAGGTCAGGGCAGGGCAATGGTGAGTCAGGCCCTCAGGCCGAGGCTGAGCAACAACAGTATATAAACAGTAGGCTCAGGCCCTTGGTTCCAAAGGGCAGCAGCCATGAGCCAGACAGCAGCAGACAGAATGCAGATGGCTGCATGTGGAAGCTGTGGTATGTATATGGTCCTAGCAGGGGAGCTGGAACACAGGTATGTTTGTATGAAGTGTCGCCTCATAGTGTTACTGGAGGAAAAGATTAAGGGGCTGGAGATGCAGGTAGATACCCTGGTGGAGTTTAGGTGGGGGTTTGAACAGCTGATGGAGGACAGGCAAGGCGGGGCTGAAGGGGAATGCTCTAGGGTGCAGGAGGAGGTAGAAGTAGACGACAGTGAGAGGGGAATGGAAGGGGGAGAACAAGGGAATTGGAAGTATGTGACTGTGAGAAGCAGGCCAAGGAAAAGGAGGGCCAGTGAGGGGGGAATAGAACTCAGGAACAGGTTTGGGTGTTTGGATAACGAGGTGGAGGGGCAGCATGTGGTGACGGAAGGTGGGAGGGTGAGGAAGAAGAGAAGAGCGGCTAGTCCAATAGAGAGAGGGGAGGTGTTGATGGAGACAGCACAAGACCTGGGCCCCCAGAGGATAGAGGAAGGCACAAGGGGGCATAAGAGAAGATAGGAACAGACACAGGTCAGGACTAGAGGGATCAGAGACTAGATTACTAGATCGCACTGTGCCAGGCGACGGCAGGTATATGTTATTGGAGACTCTTTACTGAGGAGATTGGACAGGCCTGTGACCAGGGCGGACCCGGAGAACAGAAGGGTGTGCTGTCTACCGGGCGCAAAGATTCGCGATGTGGACCTGCGGTTAAAAAGGATCCTAAAAGGAGCAGGTAAGAACCCCTTGATAATCCTTCATGTAGGAACGAATGACACGGCTAGATTCTCGTTAGAGAGAATCAAGGGAGATTATGCCAGGCTGGGGAAGACGCTCAAGGAGATAGAGGCTCAGATTATCTTTAGTGGGATTCTGCCTGTTCCTAGGGAAGGGCAGCAAAGGACTGATAGGATTGTGAGAATAAATAGTTGGCTAAGGGAGTGGTGCTATAAGGAGGGCTTTGGGATGTATGGCCACTGGGAGGCTTTCGGGGACAGACAGCTGTTCTCGCAGGATGGACTTCACCTGAGTAGGGAAGGAAATAGACTTCTGGGAGGGAGTTGGGTGGCAGGGGGGATGCAGGCCCTCCCACTCCACTGCGTCCGAGCCCGGGGTCCTAGCAGCAGCAGAAGACCCACTGCTGTGTCCGTGGGGATCCTGGCCACAATACACTGACATGGGTTCTGGCAGTGCTGCAGCCAGATGAGGGTCGGCTGCCTCCAGGATACTTCCAGACTCCCCCTCTTGAGGTACCTGGGTCAGGGTGGTGTCCTCAGGGGAGTCTAGCACCATGGGTTCCTCGGGATAGCTGGAAAGGCGTAGACTCAGCAACTCCTTCTGGTAGCTGGCACAGGGCAGGCTCGGCAACTCTTCCAGGTAGCTGGCATAGGGCAGGTCAGGTCAGTCCTCGAGTTTACTGCAGGCCACTGGGGTTTCCCAATTGCGAGCTAGGCCGGAGGCGTCTGGCCTCCCTGGCAGCTGCTCTCTCAGTGAGCCCTGAGGTTGGGCCTTTATACTTCCAAGGCAACGCCTGACCCTCTGGGGGGGGCGGGCTCAGAGTTCCCTGGCTCCGCCCACTCTGGTGTCCGGAGGGACTCGTCTCTCTCCAGGGCAGCAGGGAACCACACCGCCTCACTACACTTCCCTAGACTCAAACCCTTGCAGATAGGGCACCTATACCTAATAGGTCCTCCCCTCAAACCCTAAACAATGGGAGTGAGGATTTCTGACTAGCATAGACTTGTTACAGCCAGAAAAGCACTTAAACCCTGGGGACTTAGGCATGCCCCAGGACAGAGCTTGAAAAGCTCCAACAAAAACAAGCAAAAATTTGTCAAAAGCAAGTACACTAACTAAAACTATGAACAATAATAATTTTTAGAAAACATTATCTCATAAAAGAAAGGGAAAGGTGTGATGAGCACACACATTCCAACTACCATGGTGAGAAGGAACTGAGGAGGATTGAGGCAGCTCTGCCCTTTGTACCTTAAGCTCACAGCGAAGCTTGCTGAGAGTGCATGCACCACCCTGACAGATATCAATATGGGGAAAAAATTGACTGCCTTGGGTGCACTGGCACACACACACTTGAAGTGAAATGGACATGTGCAAGCATTCGAAGAACTTGGATTTTCAATTTTGCTGTAGGTGTACAAAGTCTCATTTTTACAGTCTTTCAAATCCAACTATTACATCCTCAAATCTCTCTCTTATTGTGGGCTCCTTGATTTCTGTAACTGTTTATACCTTCTATAAATTCCTCAGAGTAGATAATGGAAATACAGAACTGTGAGCCAAAGATGGTATCAACTGGTTTACAAGTGTTTTTTCCTCCCCATGCTCACTCTTACTTTTTGGCATTTGCTTTCCCAGAGCCTTACACACATTTTATTGTTGATTCTGCATGATTCTCAGGTCACAAAATCATGCCATCCATGTCAGTGTATTCCTCTTTCACGCCTCTTCTATTTTTAGGGGGTAGGAAAAGTGTTTAACCTAGGCCTGGTCTACACTGGAAAAATAAGTCTGCCAGGGATGCGAAAAATCCTCACCCATAAGCGGTGTAGTCAGCGCTAGGTCAACAGAATTCTTCAGTCAACCTAACTACTGCCTCTTGGGGAGGTAGATTACCTATGTCAATGGGAGTTTTAAGTGTAGACAAACTCCTAGTTTCACCAATTGTAATTGCATGGGTAAAGTCTGAAAAAGGCAAAATGTTATTATGCAAACTGGAACCTGGCTAGGATAGACAACTCTACTCTAGTGTAAAATACCAGGAATTCTTGGAGTGAGCGCACCAAGGGAGGGTTACATACACACCTACTTGTCAGTCAGTACTTTTCAACAAGGTTCTGCGGTCAGGCATGCAACTCCTACAGCATAGCTCTGTGCAAGGTCATGAAGGTTAACTTCTGCTATACAGGATCCTAATTCTCCATCCTGGGTCCAAACAGGGGTTTGTGGGGTTCTCCAGGTGATGGGGGAGAAGAAAGAATGAACCTTTGACTGGAAAGCATATCCCAAAACAGCCTATTATTCAAGGTGGCTAGGTTATCTAAAAGGAGACTGCACCTGTATGATTAGAAACTGATGCCCCAGAGAATCCAGACAAATGAAGAGACTGATATATGGAGAGTAGTATATCCAGATATATGGAGGCTCACTGGATGCACATGCCCAGCACTTCTGAACCTTTATTTTTATCAAGATAATTGTGAACATCTGTACTTACAGGCCTTCTTCTTTGATTATCTCCAGTAGCACTGTGTGAGTTGTCTTGGACTTGCGTTTCTCATCAACTGGAAGACAAAAGACAGATCTAATTTTTAGCACTTTAAAAGTTGAAAGTACTCATCATCAGCTCCTTATTCCTCTAAAACTGCCAATTTCGCCTTCTCCACAAATGACTGTTTTCTCCCAGCTCCCTAGCCACCCCTGAAAGCATCTCTCTCTTTCCTCTTGATATTTAAGGTTTCCTGACTCCTTATTTGTTTACTCCCCAACAACACTAAGGGCAGGTCTACTCTACAGGGCTCAGTTGACCTAAGTTACGCAACTCCAGTTACGTGAATAATGTAGCTCTAGTCGACATAGCTTAGGTCGACTTTTTCCGATGTCTACACCGCACTGGGTTGATGGGAGAAACACTCCTGTCAACTTACCTTATGCTTCTCATTCCGGTGGAGTATGGGAGAGCAACCAGCAGTTGATTTAGTGGGTCTTCACTAGACTCGCTAAATTGACCCCCATGGATTGATCACTGCACGTCGATCCCCTGGTAAGTGGAGAGAAGCCCTGAGATGTGCCCCCTGGGCAGCTGCCCCTTAACTTTTGTTAATTCCTGATCTGATAATTGGACCATGAATCGGAGATGGGGCTCACTTCCCTGTTTCACTGTCATAAACATTCCCTGACCCCCAGACCCTAATAAACCTGCCTCTTACAGCCAGTTTACAGGTGACCATGCATTGGGAAAAAGCCTTGTTTTCTAAGAGCTGAGGATTGCTGTACAGTATTATGGGGCTAATTCAAGCATACATTTCTGAAGATTTGTCAAATGATCTCATCCCAGTTCTTAATAAAGCTTTAGCCACAATATCAGATGCCTTCTGGTTCTGTAGTTCTTAAGTAGGAAATACCCAGACTTGACTACCCAGGGCTGTTCAGGAGTTTAAAGTTTAATTTTGGGAAACATGGGATATTTGTACTCCCAATTTTGGTCTCACTCTGTGCTTTTAAATTCCCCTGTGGCACAATGCCTTAGGCAAGAACATGCTGGTTTTACTCCTGCACATAGTGTTGTTCCCACAGGCTGGCAAGACCAGCTGCACGAAACTAATGCAATCCTGGGCAGTTTCTCTCTAACTCTCAATTTTGATCAACTCTTCTAAATCTGAGAATATTCCTAGAGAGATGTACTTAGGACAAGTCTACACTTAAAATGCTGCATCAGCACAGCTGCTATAGCACTTTAATGAAGATGCTCTAAGTTGACAGAAGAGACTGTTCTCCCATTGGTGTAGTTAATCCACTTCCCTGAGAGGCGGTAGTTACGTCGATGGGAGAAGCAGTGCTGTCTACACAGGGGGTTAGGTCGATATAACTACGTCACTCAGGGGTGTGGATTTTTCACATCCCTGAGCAACAAAGTTATTCCAATATAGGTCTGTAATGTAGACCAGACTTCAGACATTCAAATCTGAGCCATAAGTCACACAGCAATGACTTTTCAACTAATTAAAGAGTAAGTCAGTGCTGTTCCGAAAGGGAGAATCAGCCTCAACTAGAAGAATGTTGCTGGTGATGAGGAAGGAATAAAAGGAAAGATCCTTGTTTACACAGAGGAGATCCCTATAATGGGGGTGTGCCAGGCCCTTTGAGGCCCCCTACTGGAGGCCTCACAGTCCTAACACACCCTGCCTCAGGAAAGGAGCAGTGAAAGTGGGTCCCCCAGGGCTGCCTAGAAAGGTTGCAGGGCCTGAGCAGGTCAGTTACTAGCTGGGACCAGAAGGGTGAGGAAGGACTGAAGACAAAGAGACTCTCTAGGAAGGAGGCCTGGGAAAGACCCTGCTCAAGCAGGGATACGACAGAGAGAACCCAAAGACTGTAACCCTAAGGTAATGAGCGAAGGTGATGGGACTCAGTGGGAAGCAGCCCAGGGAATACCGCAGCAGCAACTATTAATGGAAGCAGTACAAGGCTGCTGTTTATAGGGTCCCTGGCTTGGGACCTGGAGTAGTGGGCAGGCCTGGGTCTCTGGGGAAATGGCCTAAGCCCTGAGAAGGGCTCAGAGAAGCTGGGAATGGATCACTTGATAATTACCCGTTCTGTTCATTCCCTATGGGGCTGTGGTGGGGTAGCTGCCCCACCCCCATGAGAGAGAGGGCTAGAGTAGGCCAGAGCGACTGCACAGGTCGGCAGCCAATTAGAGAGGGGCCTACTGATTAGAGCCAATCAGGGCTAGGCTAGGCCCTATATAAAGACTGCCTAGGAGAAGCACAGGCAGTCTGTCCCAAACCTTCATGGGGGAAGGTCTGTCTCTGGAGCAGGAGGCCAGCACCTTGGACAGAGCAGTGCTGGGGAAGGGCAGAAGGAGCTGGGGAGCTCCAGCCAAGGAAAACCCCAGGCTGCAGGCCTTGCTACAAAGGGCAGAGCAGGTGCACAGGGCTGAAGGGGAAGAGGCCCAGGGACAAAGTCTGACAAGGGGAGAGAAGGAGGGAAGGGAGGCTGCCACTAGAGGGTTGGGACCCAGAATAGTGGGTGGGCCTGGGTCCCCCCCATTCTCCCTTGTACTACATTTGGTTGAGGAGGGGCATGGCCTGATACAGGCTGTGGCAGGCCCCTGTGACAAAGGGGCTAGACTTAGAAGCTGCAGCTGGCTATTGGAACAGGTGCAGCTGGAGGACTGCTGATAACACCAGACCCCTGGAAGGGGGTGAGACCAGAGCAGTAGGCACTGCTGGAGGGCAGTGTCCTGAAAAGGATGCCGTCGAGCAGGGAGCAATGCAGGTCCGGACTCTAACAGAGGGCAGACGACAGATGGGACACCACCGGCAGAGGGCGCCCCGCATAGAACAGAGCTAATTCCCGGATGCGCCAGTGGGAGGCCCCGCGGTAGTGAGTCCCAACCCTGTCACGGGGCACATGGTATTGCCGACCGTCGGAAGACTGGATACTGGGCTAGACAGACCTATGGCATAACTGTTCTTATGAGTTGGGGCTGAAGACACCCTGGAAAGAGCCAACCATTAGTGGGACTTTTACTCCAGAAGGGGACTGAACTTGAGAGATGATCTGACTGGATGGCTGGGGCAGCAAGAATGGATGCCTGATACCCCAGAAGGTGTTCATCCATTTTAGACTGTGATGTGAATGGAGGACTGAGCCACTGAAGACCTGCCCTGCAACAGCTGACAGGGCATCAGGAGCAGAAAAAGAGTACAGGATCATACCCAGGTGACAGGAGGCACTCACAAGAGGTGAGTGCACCCTATCACAATCCCCATGCAATTACTCCCAGAAGTGCCGAGGTTAAAAGGAAATGGAAACAAAGACAGGAGACACAAAAACACTGGTGTTTACACACTTACCCTGAAGTCTAAGTCTAGCTGTATCCAAAGGAAAAAATACTGTCATTGCAGTCACACTGCCCTGAAAAACGATAGAACAGTTAATTAGCTTTTTTTTTATCTGTCTGTAATGAGTTACATACACAATCATTACAAGTTTCTCAGCAAAATTACTCCACATAATCAAGAACTAAACTATATTCTTTGTTAAAAACTGCTTAACAATGGCCTTTTGTTTACCCCTGTAAACTCTGTTCCCACCCAAAATCAAAATTTGCTGAATAAAGGTAAAGAGTAATATGCATATCAAAATTTAACAGAAAAAGAAAATGAACCCCACAGATACCAATGACAACTAGACACTTTTAGTCACAGGGTTAGAGAAAAGACTTTCAAATGTGATTAAACAAATTATAAATAAATGGAAGTGATTGCAAAACTCTCCTTTAGCATAAGTTTTTAGAAGTCTGATGTCAGTAAGCAGATAAAAGAGCACTAGTTTTTCTCCATTCTCACTTCTGCCCCACCTATACAAGTCTGATAAAAGCTAATGAAGGAGGAATGTTAAAATTACATGGCATTCATCCCTCTAAATTAGGACCAAAACAGTGCCCTAGAGCACAATACAAGGGACCATTGTTTTATGGGAGGTGCTGCCTTCTAAATGAGACAAAATAGCTCATTAAAAATTCAGATGCAATTTTTGCAAGTCAATCCCAGTGCTTAGCCAAATTCCAATTTAGGAAATTACAGTCTGCTTCCATAAAATTCACCATGTAGTTTTAATTAGATATAGAGGGTGAAATCTTGGCCAACATTTTCTACTTCGTGTGCAGCACTGCCGTTGGATGCTGGCATCGGTTTCTAATTTTCCGCGGGGGTGCTAAACCCTGGCTCAGCCCAGGCCATGCCCCTAACTCCACCTCTTCCCCCAAGCCTCCACCCCCACCCTGGGAGGGAGGGAGGGAGAGGAGTTGATTGGCAGGGGGGCAGCTGGTGGGTGGGAAGAGGGGGCTTGGGTGCTAAGCACCTGCTAATTTTTCTCTGATGCCTGTAAATATGGCAATATGTAAATATGGCTCCTCCCTCCACTATTTGCCTCACCACCCTGTTGAATCTTACTTTTAAAATTGTAAGCTCTTTAGAATGGAGCAGTCTTTTACCGTTCAGCACCTAGCACAATGGGGCCCCAACCTGGTTGAGCCTCCAGGCACTATTGTAACTAAGACTCATAAAGTTGCCTGTAAGTATCTTCTTTTTCAGCTTCAGCCTCATAGCTCACAGATGATCTGTAAACAAGGAAGCAACAAGGAAGAAAGCAGAAATTCCCACTTGAATCCACGTGATAGCAACAGTGATTTATTTTATTTCTATAATGTGGCTCTGAGGTAAGCCAAGAAAATGTTTTTTGCCTTGTGTGAAAGAGAGTTGGTATGGCTGGGTTATTCTGTGCACTCAATTTTGTATTATGTGCTGAACTCCTATCTAACCTTGTCCATGGCAAAGTTATGTATTCCAGTCAGCTGTCCTGCCCAGGGAAGGTGCTTGACATTTAGCTGAAGGACTATCACAGAGATAGAGTCATCAACTTAAAATTGTCTCTCAACTGCTAGCCCAACTCTGCAGAACAGATTATCCACATCGTCAGCATGATTGGTGGACCTGCAGCTTTCCAGGGGATGTCTACACTACAGGTGCTACAGCAGCATAGCTGCAGCGCTGCTGCTATGCTGTAGTAATGTAGACAATAATACAGCAACAGAAGGAGTTTTTCTGTTGCTGTAGTAAATCCACCCCCTCAAGAGGCGGTAGCTATATCAATGGAAGAATTCTTCTGTCAACCTAGCTGCATCTACAGTGGGAGTTACGTAAACCTAACTATGTTGCATGGGGCATGAAATATTTCACAGCCCTGAGCAACGAAGCTAGATTGACCTACATTTTAGGTGTAGGCCAGGACTTACGCGGGACACAATGGCAAAAGTAGAAAGGGACTCTATTTTAAGGGGGTTCCTTCTCTGAGCAGGGGGGCGTATCACTGTCACATGTAAGCTGGAGGTGCGGGGGGGAGAGAGAAGGAGGGACTCTGCCCAGCCTGAACACTAGCAGACCTCACTTCTCGAAAGGATGAGATCAGACTAGGATGGGGGTGAATCTCAGGACTTTTGTTATACTGTTAATTTCTGTAACTCTACACTTTCTTAAGAATAAAATGACTATGGTTAAGAGATTACTTTACTAAAAGTCTATATTCCTTGCTTTCATACCACATTGTCCAAAAAGGGGTTAAACAAAAAGCTAGGGTTTCCCACAGCTGGGAGGAACTCTGTCTGTGTGTATATGCAATTGGGGGTGGGAGACACTTAGGAGGTCTGGGACACACATTTGGGGATTTAGAGTAACTAGACTGCAAGTCCCAAGGAAGTGCTCAGACAAGAGGCCTGATCCTGGGAGTGTACTCTAGAAACCCAAAGCTAGATTCCGTGAACAGACTCTATCCAGACCCAGTTGGCTTAGAAGCACATGGGACCTAGCAGCTGGGTCCACTTACAATAGACTGGTGACTGTACATAGGAGGCACTAGGCCAGCTGCAACACTTTCCTTCACAGCAATTGCAAAATCTTGACTAGCAAGTCTGTTTCTGTAGATGGACAGCTTGGTCAATCTGAGTTGCTTCCAGTCAGTTGCTGAGTAGAGTGCCTCCTAGTGTGAGGAAGTTTTTTTTTCTCATTTGTGCAAAGAAAATTGAACACATTCAGTTGGAATTGTCTAATTCCATGGAACAGAGCAGGTTATTAAAGGGGAGAAATGCCCTATCTTCTCCGCTTCAAATTCCAGCTAATGTAGCTCTGTGGTATTGAAAGCATGAGAGCACTGGGCTTGAGTCTTTTGTTGGTAGAGATTGTTTAACGCCCTTTTGGGGAAGGGCAAGTTACCAGGACATGGGCGGTCAGACCTAATTGTCAGAGCAGGAGTCAGACCGAGTCCGGTACCAGGAAGTCAGAGTCCGTGACAGGCCAGAAGGCAAAGAGAATCAAGTATCAGGAGGCAGGCAGGGTCTAGAGCAGAGGCAGGCAGGCAGTCTATGTTGTTGCTCACACAGCTCCCCTTCAGGGCTACCTGTTTAATATATTGGTATTGGCCAATCAAGGAGTTGTCTGAGACCGCCACTCTGGTTCTGCTGGGTGGTACTTCTTGCCAAGCTGAGCCCCACAGGGTCCTCAAGTAGGAGCACAGTCTAAGCCTCTTGTGGTGATTGTGGAGGCATCAGTAGCCCTGAACCCGCCCCCCCAGATACCAGCCTTGCAGGTTGTAACATCATCCCTGCCTACAGACCCCGCTTTTGAGATGATGTCAGTCCAGGCTTGTCAGGGTGAGTTTTGTGGAATTTCTCCACCAGGTCAGGGGCATGGACATGGGAGGCAGGCTCCCAAGCACATTCTTCAGGGCCGTAGGCTTCCCAATCCAACGGATAGCACAGGCAGCCACGTATCTGTCGGGAACTGAGGATGCCATGCACTATCGTATTCATCGTGACCCTGGATTTCAAGTGGTTGAGGTAGTGGTGTGGTTTGGTTGGGGAGGGGGTGTTCATTATAGGGCTTCAGAAAGGAGACATGGAAAACTGGGTGTGGAGAGACTGGGGAAGCTGGAGTTTTGAAGATAAATTGGTTAATCTGATGGCATATCGGGAAGGGTCCCAGGAACTGGTGGTCCAATTTGCAGGAGAATCACCTGGTCTGGAGGTGTTTGATGGCAAGCCACATCTTTTGGTCTACCATAAATACTGGAGCTTCTTGTCATCAACAATCTGCATGCCTCTTGTATAACTCCTTCGCCTCTTCAAGGTGGTTCTTGAGCTTTTCCTGAATGAGATGGATCTGTTGGACCCCATCAGTGGCAGTGGGATTCGGAGAGATTGGTGGATGGAAATGGGGATGAAATCTATAATTAGTGAAGAAGGAGCTCCGACCCTTAGAGGCATAGTCAGCATTGTTGTAAGAAAACTGCATATGGAAGGAGTGTGGACTTGGTTCACCCATTTAGTTTGTCCATCTGTTTGGGAGTGATATGCACGAAAAGTGGATATGCAGACCTCCAGTAATCTGAAAACTTCACACGAGAAGCAAGAGCTGAACTATAAGCCTCAATCAGAAACTGTGATCTGGGAGTCCATGGAGCTGGATCACATTGTGCAGTAGCCTCAGCAGAGGGCAGCCAGTTGCAGGGGATGAAGTGGGCTATTTCGGTCAGGCAGTCCACAACCGTTAGGACTACGGTGTGGTCATCAGATGGTTGGAGTTCTGTGGACCAAAGCCTAGCCAGTCTCCAGGAGTACTAAGGTGCCAAGAGGTCTGACTTGGGGTGTCTTGGTACGTGCACAGCACTTGCAGGAGTCTACATATGCTTGGACCTTTGCCTGCATGAAGGACCTCCAGAAAAAGTGGGTGACCATGCGGGAGATCTTCTAGAAGCCAAAGTGACCCACTGTTGAAACATCATGGCACAACTGTAGCAACTCCAGTCATAGACACCCTGGGGGCACATACATGTGCTTGTAGAAGTACATTACACTATCCAACACAGAATGGTGCAACTTAGCCCCTAATGCCATGGGCAATGTCCCTTGGGCAATTAGATCTTCTTTCTAGGCGGATCAGATAAGAGAGCAGGTCTTGCTGAATTGTGGCATTAGCAAAATTACCAGGCTTGAGGAAGTGGGGGGCGTGGAAATTGGTTCTTTTCTTCCCTGGTTGTAATCTCTGTTTCCATAGAGCAGTGGTTCTCAACCAGAGGCCGCATGCGGCCCAATTAGCACACAGCTGCAGCCCACAATGATAAATTAGTTGAGAACCACTGCCATAGAGCATCAACCTTCCCATTTCATTTTCCTGGGAAGTATGTAATAGTAAACTCAAACAGAGAAAAGAACAAGGCCCACCTTAACTGTTTCTGGTTCAACAATTGGGCCTTGCGGAGGTACCTGAAGCTCTTATGGTCACTGGAGACCTGTAGTGAGTGCCAAGCTCCCTTGAGATGATGACACATCTGCTTCTACTATACATGGTCAGGTCAGGTCAGGGTGTGCCAGGATTGGGGCCATGGTGAAGGCAGTCTTTAGCTGGTCAAAAGCAAGCTGAGCTTCAGGCAACCAAGCAAATGTCACACCTTTGCGAAGGAGTGAAGTCAAGGGAGTTATTACTTCAGAGATGTTAGCAATGAGTCTCCTACAAAAATTCACAAAGCTCATAGAGGGCTTGGGTGCTGTCCAGCTGTGAATGGCTTCCAATTTCTGCAGATCCATTTGGATTCCCTCCAGAGTGATGATATACCCCAAAAATTCAATGGTGGCCTTGCCAAAGATGCACTTTTCCAGTTTGGAACCCATGCTTCTGTCTGTCCCCAGGACAGACCAGACATTATGGTAGTGCTGCTCTGGGTTCTCTGAGAATACCAGTATATTGTCAAGATAAATAATCACATACTGGTCCAAACATATTGTTCACAAAATGCTGAAATGTTACAGGGGCAGTGGTTAAGCCACACAACATCACCAAGTATTCAAAGTCCCCATATTGGGTACCAAAAGCAGTCTTTTATTCATCCCCAGGCCTTATGCGTTTAATACAGTACTGTACTTGCTTTTTTTCTCTCTGCTGCTGCCTGATTGCATACTTCCAGTTCCAAATGAGAGGTGTGGTTGACTGGTCAGTTCGTAACTCTGGTGTTCGTAACTCTCAGGTTCTACTGTACTTGTCAAGGAGGCTGAGGTTCTTGCCTGGGGCCACTCCTGTCTGACTAGCCTGCATTGTAAAGAGTTCTGCTTCCAAGGGTCTCCTTCCATCCTGGGGCCCCAGGTGCAGGACAGCTGAGAGTTGGTTGCTTTGTTGGAGGTACGCTTTCTGAAAGTATTCAGGGAAGCTAATTTTCCTCTGCCATCAGGAGATACGTGGGTCATGCCACTCCAACCAAGGAATTCCAAAGAATGGGGACCGGATCACATAGAGGCATACTGTTGTTTCTTGGTGCTTCTCTACTACAGCCTCTAGTGGGGCAGCCTCTTGAGTTACTGGTCCCGATGATAGGGGCAACCCAACAATCATCTCCAAAAGGTCCAGTGTGGGTTTCAGCCAGAAGGGGATCTGGAGGGTTTGGGCTTCCTCAGCATCTATAAAGTTGGCAGAGGCCCCAGAGTCTATCATTGTTAACGTGGGGGGATCTGCTGTGCCTGTTCCAAGACCTGCAACTGCAGTAGCAACTGGAAGTGCGGGGAGGCGCCATGGTTCCCAGGTCGGGTTCTACTTGAGGGTAGGGTAAGGAGGGGGTAGTGGTTATGGAGCTCTGGTGCTATGCAGGCTGTGCCCCTCTACTGGGCCTGGGCTGGTCCATTTCCCAAGTTCTTCTATTCTGGGCAGGACGCAAGGGCATGGACTGATCCCCTGCACTAAAAACAGAGGTTCAGCTGTCAATGACACTCACTCACTCTCTCTCTTCAGGGTCAGATGTTAGCAACCCAGGTTGACCTGCATGGGTTCAAGACTCTATTCTACAAGCCTTGGCATGGAGGGCAGGTGGGGGGACTGTTGGGACACCCTTCCTTTCCTCGTTCCGTTCATGCAGCCAAGAGTCAATCTTCAGGGCAAAGTCTACAAAGGTGCCTAGGTAGGTGGGGCTTTCAATGCAGGTTAGTTCATCTTTTACCTTGTCATTGAGCCCCCAGCAGAACTGGTAAAATTGGTCTGCTTCATTCCATTCAACATCGGCCACAAGTCATCGGAAATGGGTAGGATATGAGGTGGCTGGCCATTGCCCTGGTGAAGTTTCTGGAGGACAGCCCCTGCTGCATGGATGTGAAGCAAGTCTTCGAAGATGGTCACAAAGGCTTGCAGGAAGGCATCCCAGTCAGAGAGCACAGGGCTGTTCAGCTCCAACACTGGGGAGGCCCAATTAAGTGCTTCACCGTTGAGTAGGCTGACTACTATCCCCACCTTAGTCCAGTCTATGGGGTACACTTGTGGGGCAGAGCAGGATGAGCAGCCTGCACTGCTTCAGGAAGCCCCAGAATTTCCAATGATCCCCACTGAACTGTTCAGACAGTGGCACTGCGTGAACTGGTTCAGTCAATGCATGGTCTGTTTGGACACATAGGGCACTGCGCTTCTCCCTGCGAGCATGCGAGCTGCTTGTGTAGTGTTTGTGCTTTGGCAGTGAGCTGCGCCACCTGAGCCTGTGACTGGCCTAGTTGCTCGTGCAGGACCTGTGCTTTGAGTGCACACTGTGTAGCATGGGTCTGTAGTGCAAGGGTCTCCGCCTGCAGATAGGCAACTGGGTCCTGGGCCCTCAGGGACCCATGGTTGGGCGGCTTCCCCTTCTATCATCTCTGGAGGAGATAGATGCATTTGGGGTGGCAGCGAAGAGGGTCTGAGCAAACTGTCATGATCAGGATGTCGGTGGTCAGACCTAGTGGTCAGAGCAGTAGTCAGGCCAGGAGGTCACAGTCCAGGATAGGCCAGAGGGGAAACCAAGAGTCAGGTGTCAGGAGGCAGGCAGGGTCATGGGTAGGTATGGACCAGAGACAGACAGGCAGTCTGTGGCTCACACGGCTCCCCTTCATAGCTTCCTGGTTTACATACTGGTTCTGGACAATCAGGGAACTGTCTAAGGCCACCACTCCGGTTCTGCTGGGGTGAGTCTTCCTGCCAAGCCTAGCCACACAGGGTCCTCCCATGGGAGCCCAGCCTAAGCTTCTTCCTGTGATGCAGGAGCATCAGTGGCCCCAAAACCCCACAGTTCCAGGTTCCCGTCCTGCAGGTTCTAACAGCCTGATTTAAAAAAAGTTTGTGTATGACTTGTGCTCAAAAAACTATTTAATGCAAAAAACATCAATGCAAAGTTAAAATCACCCCGTGGTAACTTGTGGTCTTCCTGAACATCAAGTTTGGCAAAACTCAAACTTCTGAAAACCAGAAATACAGAGTTAAGGAAACATCCATGTAACCCATACTCTGCCCCCTGGAGCTGGCAAGAGACACTGGGAATTATCTGCATGTATTCCAGTTGCTTTCAGTGGTTTAGGTATAACTAACTGTACTGAATGTTGGAAGCAGTAAGTGGGAAAAGTTGGCAGAAGCATATTTGTGATGTGAGCAGATCTGGGGATTAATTTTGAGGAACTGTTACAGAGCTGTTGTTATGATATGAGGACATCTGGGTCTGAGTCCCCACATGTGTGTGATTAAAGGAGAAAGATGAATATGTATCTTGAGGTTCCAGTCTGGGTCATTTCAATACAGAATTGTGTAGGTTGTGTCAGTAGCAGGACACTGAGGTCTTCTTGCCATGTGCATTGTCAGTAGTGAGGTGGGACATGAGAGCAGTCTGTAGATTAATGATAGGTTTAAAGGGTATTCTGTGAGTGTGAATGGGTTGTAAAAGAGTATGAACTGGTTGTTACATTTTAGAAGTGTGGTACTCTGTAGGGGAAGTAGGCTCCATGTTTGAGCACAGGGCAAATGCAGGTAGCACCTGTCAATTACAGCGAAGAGTGGAAATGTGTGTACTTGAGCATGGCTCAAAGAGGGCAGAGTTATGGTTGTGTGGGCATTTACCTTAACTCTGTATTTCTTGGTGTTACACCCTGACACCCCAATATTCACCACTGTCATGTAATTAGGATATGTCTTATACAAAGTATGCCTTGTGAGGTGTCATTCTAAAAGTCTTGATCTGCTGGACAGTAATATCTCGTTGGATTGTATGTGCTATCATCATGTGTGAAGTTATGAAGTTTGGCTATGTATGTGTTGCTGAAACATGTCCTGAGGTTGCAACCACACACAAGCAGCCTTTCAGGTAAGAAAGTAAAAAGGCCAAACAATGTTAATGGTTTATTGAGGAAATGCACACGAGCACAAGGATTACCCCAAGAACTGTGTACAATAGAAACCTCTCAGAGATAGCACTACACCATGGCAACCAGGTCATAGCAAAAGAGCTTTCCAGCAAGTGGGGAGAAGATATAAAAGGGGGGAAATGACATGATGGGGGGGAACCTCACTCTTCTTACAACATCACACCTGGAAACACCTGAGGAACAAAGACTGAACTGTGGGAAGTGATGGTCCCAGGCTAGAAGGATTTTTAGCCTGTGTATGAAAACCTGGAAAAGCCAAGGCAACTTGTGCCTTAAGAATCTGCCAGCCTGTTTATCACGCAGGGTGAGAATTTGCTAATTTATATCTTACCTATTTAGTATATTAAGCACAGTTTGCGATTTTTATTTACTAAGGTAATCTGCTTTGATCTGTTTGCTATCACTTAAAATTTACCTTTTGTAGTTGTTAAACTTATTTCTTGTTTATAACATAACCCAGTTTGTACAATTCATATCGGGGGGGGGGGGGGCAAGAAGCTGTGCACATCTCTCTCCACATTGAGAGAGAGGGCGAATTTTTATGAGCTTGCGCTGTGCAGATCTTCCTATACAGTGCAAGACAGTATTATTTTGGGCTTATCTCCCAAAAGATATGTGCACTTGAGTGCTGGGTGAGTCCTCTCATTCAGAGCTCACCTCAGTCTGTGTCTGCAACTGGGTATGGCCCTACCTGTCTGTGTGTGCTGCAAGAGGCCAGAAAGCCTAATTCAGCAAAACAGGGAGAGAGAATCCAGGCTGGTGGAACAGGCGAGGCTCAGTGAAACCCCAGTACATCAGGTGGCATCCTGGATAGGGGGTCCAACCCATCATGCTTGGTTTTCAGAATTTTAAGTTTTGCTGAACTGGATGTTCTGGAAGAGCACAAGTTACCACTTTAACTTTGCAAGAATTAAGTTTTTTGCCAGTTAATTTCCTAGTTTTTTAAAGAGAAAAATGTTTGTTGGTAGGAGTTAGTGGTCATTCAGGCAGGTGTAGTTCTCATCCAAGTTCACAGTTGATATGCTGCAGTGGCTAGGTAATAATCAAGAGGCATAGTTTTTTATATAGTGCTTTTCATCAGTAGGTCTCAAAGAACGTTACATCATTATTCCCATTTGGGAAAGTGAGGCACGGAGAGGTGAAGTGACTTGCCCAAGGTCACTGGGTTACCCTGGCTTTGAGAGGTATGTGTAACACAGATTTTGATCAAGCTAACTACAACCATGTTATGTGCCTTCAGCCAACACGAATTAATAAAATAGACTAGCACCTAGTTAAGAATTAATTTGAACAAACAGGGCTTCTGAAGGCAAGGTCAAACCCTTGCAGGCTTGCAGTTTCTGCTAATCAGAATGGGAGGAGGGAAGAAAGTCAATTTGAGACTGAAAGAAACCAAGTGGGTAGGAACCTTGAATTTTGGGCGTCTTTGATATAGAAACTTAATCATAAGAAGACTGTTAGGAATATTTGTTAAGTTTATTGAAGTTAGGAGAGGTAATGACCCAGTAGGGGTGACTATGAGCAGTGTGTTTTGACCGGCCATCACAGAACTGCTGAAAATTACTCAATACCCTCCCAGATTCTAGGTAATGATTTGGGATGTTCTAAACCTATTGCTTATGTCCATGTGTGCTTAAATCTTATAAATTGTAGTTTTAGATAAGAGCACGCTTACTTGTATAAATCTTTCATCAGACGGAATTGCTGTGTTCTCATTGATTTATTCCTTACACCGCCTGGAGTGAAATAGGTAAGTTACCCCTGCCTTGGGTTCTGAAAACCCTGAGTAACAACTGAGCACGCCAGTGGCAGAGCTAAGCATAATTCCAGTCCAGTGGTCTTTCCACTAGGCCATACACAAGTCTTCAGTACTCTTCCCCCTCTCTCCCCTGAAATTTTGTTACAGTGGAATGGGGATAATGGTTGTGCTTAGAAAAGTTTGCAAGTTGCTAACAGGGACAGTGAGAAATCTCATCCATGGTCTACGTCCTGAAATCATGACAGTTTTAACACATGCTTAAAGTTACTGAAACAACCATGTGAGAAAAGATGGTCTCTCTCTCTCTCTCTCTCTCCCCTTCGCCCCACCCCCATTTCCCACATGTAGTCTCCATCCCCCACCATTTCCAGCTCTCCCTCCCATCCCATTAAGCCATTAGTTGGCACTGTAGAAACCATTAACATGTAAGAAGTTGCACTTTGCGGTCTCCTGCCTTATGCAGTTGCATACGCATCATCACAGCCAATAGCTTACCAAAGGGCCGGATGCTACCTTGGTTATGTAGCCCAAGCTACATATTGCCCTCACTCCCACTACCTACCTCCAGGTGAGACGTCTACCCCTGCTTCAGCCAGGCTTCCATAGCCAAACTTCAGGTCCACCCAGGCACTTCTCCTCCAAACCAGGCTGTTCCTCCACACATTCTGGCTAGCCCCTCCACCTCCACAGGGGTGATGTGCATATTAACTATTCATTTTCTGGATTTCAGCTGTTTCAGTTTACCTTCTGACACAGAAACCCCTTGGCAAAGTCCCCTGTTCTTTGTAAATAGCTCTCACATCAGACCTGTCAAACTCATTACCTCAAACACACACAGCAGGTACTGAGAGGGATTCAGACCCTGCAGAAAGGTAAGGCTTCCTTGTATCCCAGCACATAGGTGAAAAGAGAAAATTCAGGACTAATATGCCCTCCCAGCCCTAAACCCCCTCTGCTACCCCTGATTCTCTAACCTCCCCCATGTTAGCCCCATCCTTGAGCCCCCCCAACCCTCTATCCTACCACCCATTCCTAATTAATCCCCCAGGCCCCTCCCCACAAGACCCCCGCCCCTCACTGGAGCCCTACACCCTTCTGCTCCTATTACCACCTAGTCTTGCACCCCTAATCCCAGGTGTGTAGGAATGAGGTAGGGGATGGCAGAAAGAGAAAGGAATGTCTCATGATCAAGACAGTTGAATGCTACCCTGGACAAGTGGACAATATCCATGCCTCTGAGATGCTGGGCAAATCACAAACTATACATTTCACACATGGCCACTAATTGTGTGGTGTTCATTTTCTGGATGCCTAATTTGAGATTCCAGGCTTGGCTTTGCAGAAGTGCTGAGCAATCACAGCTGCAGCCAGTAGAAGCCCTGCTTTGAACATGCAAAATGCTATATAAAGCTAAGTACTGTGAAAAATCAGGTCCTAGACATGTCATATTGGGCACTAGGGTGGATTTGATTTAAATCAAATTGATTTAAATCACTAGGCAGGAAGACTCACTTTAATCATGGATTTCTACGTAAGTGCATTCTTGTTGATTGTTATAAGGTTAATACATATTCTTCACAACTCAATGTAGGTTTCATTTTTAGAAGGTACACACTATACATTTTTAAAGTGATTTATTTTGAAAACTTTTCAGATTAGTTTTACAGTTATATCAGAAAATGAATGATTGTTTGGCTATTTCATTTACCCACTGTAATTGAAGCAGATATTTATGACTATCTCCAATTCAACAGGCTAATCAATATTTGGAGGATTTTCTTGCCATGCTGTATTAGGAGGAGAACATCACCAGACAGACATTTAAATTGTTTTATTTAACTAAAACAACATTATGTATTCTGGATTTTTTTTCTTCAACAGCAAACAATATTTTAACAAAACAAGCATATGAATTTTTGAATTTACTTAAACATTCAAGTTTTTTAAAAATCAGGTTTGTTTTAGTTAAAATTGTCTAACTAAAATAGTTACATGGAATATATATATTTTTTTAAATAAAAATTAAATTGACTGTCAGCCAGGTCAACATGAGAAACTTAAAATATTGGCTTCTGCAGCTAACTCAGTCGTCTTCATCTTCATTTTCCTGTTTGTTCATAATCTAGAAAAGAAAAACAAGCTTTCCTGCTTTTTCAGGTCCCAAAACGATTTCACAATTTGGAATGAATTAGTCCAAAGGAAGAAAATATTCTTTCTACACCAGCAGAAGAAGCTACTGCTGTTAAAAGTAAGATTATCACTTTAACAATCTTGGAATCCAAGTGCTTAAGTGACTTCCACCCCTTCACTGGTGTGACTTTCTTTAAAACATCATCAGCAAACATATATTTCTTGAATAGTTCACCCTTAACGCTGAAGTTTCTTATAGTTGCATTATGGAGGGATGATTGCTTAGTGTCCATGTCATAGCCAACTCCTCTTCTTCAGCAGTTAAGGTTTGACCCAGATACCGAGTATTGAGAATACCTGCAAGAAAATGAGCTGGAGATAGAGTTAAATTACAATCATTAAAAAAAACAAAGGGGACAAGTACTGTCATCGCATATTTCTCTTTTTAAGATCTCACGCAGTTCCTTCCAAATTTCAACAGCATCAGCAATAAAACAGCTATTTCCCCACATTTTGTTCAAGGCTACAGAAATAGGCTTCAGGGTACTCAGCATGTGTTCAACATTTCTCTTCTTAAGCCCAATGTTGAGAACTTTGGCTGTGACAGTGCCATCTGTTTTTTCACGATTTTGTTCACAAACTGTCATCAGATTAGGCCAGTTCTTGATATAGTGCTCAAAACAGTCCACTACTGAGTTCCATTGCACGTCTTGTGGGAGAGTGACCTTGGTTCCTTCCACTTTTTTCAGAGCAGCTGCTGCAAAGTGGTTGTTACAGAAGTATTTTGCAATTTCAACATTAGCCTTTATTTCTGGAACACTGAAGTCTTTGGCTAGGTGGTGCATCAAATGAGCACTGCAACCGTATGTTATTAGCTTGAGACTCTCTTCTAAATAATTTCTTATCTTGGATACATTTGCAGCATTGTCTCTGACCAAGCTGCATTCTAGATATTTGAATTTTTTTCCCCCAGAGTTTGTTATAACTTTTACTGCTACTTCTTGTAATTCTGCTGGGTGTGCATTTCCTGATGTATCAATTGTTTCTGTAAGGAAGACATTCCCTTCTTCTGTTGTCACACAAGCACATACAACAGGATCATTGTGGGACATTGCTCCACCCGTCAAGACTCAGGTTAACAATTTTACTCTCTAGACCTTTTTGCACACCGCTCAATTTCTTTCATACACTTTATCCAGCAAATTGCCTGCAACATCTGCTCTGTTGGGTGGACTGAATCCTGGTCTTAAATCACTGAACTGTGTTAATGAAGTGTGGGTTCTCAATCATACAGAAAGGAGAGTTTGTTTCATAAACAAACCAGGCAATTTTTTCATCAATTACCTCTTTTTGTAATCTGCTGGTTCGTATCACAAACTTATCTATGGTTGTTCCTGGATGATGGAGATTTTTTTTTTCCTTTTTGCTACAGGTGATATACTGTGGCTATGATATACATGATGTGACTGAAACACTATCATTGGCAGATAACTCTGAAACTATAGAAAATGATGGTGATCTTGAAGGTGGATAGTCTTCAGAATCCTGTACGTTGAGGATGGATTCTCCTAAACAAAATAAATCAATGCAGTTATTTAATTATCATACTGCTCATTTAGCATTACTCATTGCATTCACTGACACTCAGTACTACTTTAAAGGTGAAATTGTAAAAGGAAGATCTGCCTATTTCAGCTATTTTTTTTATCACTACTGCATCTAAAATGATAGTACCATAGAGTAACAACTATATTTTTTGCTCAAACATGAGAATTCAAGAATAGTCCAGAAGGAAGACAGGCAGTCCTTAAGAAAGAAGTATGAAATAAAGTTTACCAACCTGAAGATCCTGCATGTTCAGACCTGTTCCTTTCACCATCTTCAACGCAGCTTCCTCCTGAGAAGGAACACTTCTCATGATGATGTTTCATTCACGCAACCAGGCCTTGCATTTCTTTGTTGCACTGTTTGCATTTTGCACGCATGCCTGTCTTACCCACAGGTAGAGGAACTTCATTAAAATATTCCTAAACTCGGTCTCTCTTATGGCCTGCTGCCATTATAGGTTTTCCCTTCTAGTGAGAAAATGGTATGGTAGATCTCAAATCAATTAAGGCTACACTCAGAAAGACCTCAAGACATCTGGAATATGCTGCTCAAACAGTTTCACTTTTGTTTCTGCTCCGTCCCTCCCTTCTCACATTTATCTCCAGACTTCTTCTTCTCCAGATCTATTCCGCCCCCAACAATCTTCTATTCAGTGAACTTTTTGAAACTTTGCACTTTTAGAGAGAGGTAAGGGATTGACTCTGTGTACAGAAATTTGCAGAGGGACAATAGGGTTGAGGTCTTATTTCTCACCTCTACATATTTATTTATTTAAAAACATTTTTGCTGTTAACAAGCATGTTATCTCTGGACACACAAATCCACAGTTTGAGAACTGCAAAACTAAGCATTTCTGATGGTATCTTCTAGACTGAGCACTGAGTCCCATTGGGTAGATAGAAAGATTAACCTAAATAATCTATACAGAAGCCCCTGGAACCCCATAAGATTGGGCCCCTAATCCATGAACTATTGGAACTCATTTACAAAACTTTTCTTAAACATTACATGAATATATTGGCTCATACTATAGAGTTATAATTTATAATTCCTATTCCATGATGAGATATCTTTGAGCTATAATGTAGCTTAATTAAAACCATCTTTGGATAGGTTTTTTCCTCAAAGCATTTTATCAAAAAAATCTGATTTAAATAAAAAAAAATAATTTTTATCCACCCTGCTTGGCATCGAAAATTAGTCAACACTTGACTTCTCTCCCTATGCCTCAGTTCCCCATCTCTAAAATGGTTATAATACCACCTCACCAGTGTGTTCTGAAAATAAATCTGTTAATGTCTGTGAAGAACTCAAACTATAGTGATGAGTACCACAGAAAAACAAACTAAGTAGTTGATAATTCTGTACGGAAAGTAGGATTTAAACAGCATGCAGTACAGATCTAAAACCATACATTGTTCAGTGAGGAGAAAAAAAAATGAATAGCTACTTATTCAAGCCATCTTGTGTACCAAATGAAGCAGGGGCCTGTGGTTTATATAATTAAAGATCATAACACATATGCACAATGTAGCTGAGGGTTGCATACACCATTCTTATGCCTTAATAGTCTTAACACGGGTTGTGTGTATAATTTTATGTTTATGTTGCTACAAGAGTAGTGCTCTTCCATGGTCAATTGTTGAGTCTACATATAAAATTTATTTGTAAACAACTAGTCAGGGATGCTAAGAGCCAAGGAAGTAGGTTCTCTCTTCCCCCCTCTCCAGCATTAGTATAAATATCAACAAAATAATGAGAGACAGAGTTATACACTATTTTAGCTACAAGTATTTCATGTACAAAAATCCTATGTCTGCCAAGGAAGCAACAGCATATACTGTGAGAAATTAATCCATATCTCTCGTGAAAGCCAGGAGCTATGTCTCAGATCATTATTAATGGAGCCCTCTAATGAATAGGCCTTCCTTAAGAGGAAAACACACTTGATGATGATCTTAACAATTGATACCTGGTCTTGAACTTTAGGCTTTAAGGATATGTCTTCCCTGCAGAATTAACTTATATGACCGGTATTTGTGTGCAACCACTAGAGTTGGCCTGGCCTATATAAGAGCTGCCACATTGCAAACCCTAATTCCAGGTCTGTGTCCATGCTGCTGGTGCCCTCTCCCAGGTGTAGCATTGCAACATCTGCAAGTGCATCCCATGGATCTTATGCAGCACTGAAGCTAAGCCCCTCTGAGTTCTGTGTCGGTGTTAAAGTGAGACAACTTGTCAATCCTTCTGGCATACCTACACAGAATGGCCTTAACTTACAAACTTAGTAAGTAAAGTACTTGCAGTCTGGTGCACACTAGCATTTGGTCTATGGACTTCATTCAAACAAGCAGCAAGGCATGGATTCAACTGAGAATGAGGATCTGTTTGAGTAGATGGCATTAATACAACTCTCATTTCAGGAACAGGAAGCAGATGCAGGACAGGAGATGCAGTGGTGGATGATTAATCATCAGCTTTTTGCCAGAAGACAAGGGCAGGTTGTTGCTGGGAGAATGCAACAGAAGACTATATGCAAACATAGTAAAGCAAAGACAGCTGATGCAGGCTTCAGTCATGTAATTTGATCTTGTAACTCATGTTAAGACAAACTACCTTGTCTTCACTACAATTTTATCTTAACTCAAATTAACACTTTTTCCCCCCACAGTAGAGACAAGGCCTTATTCATCTATTCTGTTCTTGAACTATTGCAATGCACTCTATTGAAGGGGAAGGCTAACGTTGAAGGCATTTCAAAATGGAGATGTGTTGGGGTAAGCACATTAAACTAGTATTACATGAACTGCAAGGGGCTTTTGTCAGTTGCTTCTGCGTTAATTTAAGATATTTGTTCTAATCTATAAAAACCCTCATTTCTTCCCAAGTACTAAAATCTCTATGCACCCTACACTCACTGAAATTATATGAGAGGCAGTTGTTAAACACCTGCTGTGAATGCTTGAGGACTAGTGGATAGGCCATTTTTGGTGGAAGGTTCTAGGCTATGGCATAAGGTTCTTGAAAAGCACAAGGGGAAGATGAATTTTTATAGCTTTCACATTCCCATGCAAGGTCAAAGGGGAATAAGGTCCACATTCTAGTGGATGCTGTATAACAGAAAAGAAAATCTTTGCCATGGGAAACTTCAAACCTAAAAGGGTTATGGTATTACCTAGCAAATGGCTTATTATGAATAATTTTGTTGAATAGTCTATTAAGGAACATTTTTAACCCATGAAGTTGACATGGATTAAATCCATTTACTGTTAAATTATCACTCATTTTATTTAATGTGTGCTAACAGAGCTCTACAAAAATGAAATGCTAATTCATTGTTCCAGGGCAGGTAGGGTTTTTTTTTGTTTTTTGTTTTTAACCCTTAACAGCTTTCAAAGCCCAGACCCACCCTTAGATGATCAGCTTTTAAAGTCAAAAGAGAAAACACTTTCTTAAAATGACTAGATAATACTTTAATCCTGTATAAATGAGGTTACTCCCACATAGGGTGACCAGATGTCCTGATTTTTGGGTTTTTCTTATATAGGCTCCTATTACCCCCCACCCCAGATTTTTCACACTTGCTGTCTGGCCACCCTACTGTTTTTATGACAACAACTCCTAGTGCCTATTGCACGTGTCCTCATTTTCCAGTGACAGTACCCAAGCAAACAAAACGAACAGCCTGAGACACACACGGATACAAACAGGTATACACCAAAGTTTATGATTTTTCTATTTACAAATATTTCAGCTAAGAAAGTTAAGAAAACTACCAATTATGGCTACAATGAGACATTCAGATATATATATTAACATTGTAGGCATAAGTAAAAACCTACAATTTAATTTCCTGGTGCTAAGTATGTCTTGCTTCCTCTGGGCCTTCACTCTGCACACTTCTAGAACTCAAGCAGAACCCTTGTGGTACAGTAGTGTGCAACAGCAGTTCTGCTTTGGGAGACTTCAGACAAATAGGGCAGTTCCATAAAAGTCAGAGCACACAAATTTTCAAAGTGGTAACTATACTCCAGCAGGAGACAGGTATTCCTGTAAAAAGGGGAATACAGAATTCATGCCACGCCACCCTCCCCCTCTTTGCTTTCATTAAGCCAACGCTTTCTATCAGGGGAAGGACAGTAGTCTCCCTGGAGCTCATCAAGGCTGCTTAGCAAAATAAGAATACAAGAATAGCCTTAAACTTCATTGTGCTGGCCCAACATTGGAACTCTCAACTTCGTTTACGCTGAGTCTCAAAACAAACACTTTTGTTACTATTGACAGAGAACTTGGCATCTAAATTATACAAACCAAGCAGTTAACTCCCAAAGTCTCAAATGTCTATCAGGGAATACATTAATACATGTACAGCAAGCTCTTAGCCTTAGAGGATCTTATCAGTGTTCGTTAACAAGACACATTTAATGAGTTTGGACTACACTATTCTGTACATGAACTAAATGGGAGAAGCCCCACTGCTTAAGGCAGCGGTTCTCAACTTATTTACCATTGTGGGACCCACACATGCAGCTCTATATGCACACACACACACACACACACACACACCCTGTATGGCCCTGAGGATGTCACATGGGCCACAGTTGCGTGCTGATTAGGCCACTTGTGGCCTGCAGGTTGAGAACCAGTGGCTTAAGGTGCTGTGAACTCAGCAAACCCTTTAATATTGAAAGAGAACTCTCTCATATTTGTCAGAGATGATGAAGTTGAACAAGATGACTTTAAAAATCTATTCCAGATATAGTTTCTGTGGCAGATTATTTGGAACTTTATCATTTAATAATCAGTGTCTCAACTGTAAGACAAGACTGAGGAAGGAGCTTATAGTCTAAATAGACAAATTACACAAAAGTCAGATGTACTTGGGGAGCCAGGAGGAGACTCAAGCTATATTTATATTTGGAGTACTTTGCCAATATAAATCTGTTCTTACCAGTATTCCTATACCAGTAAAGTACTCCTAGTGTAGATGCACATCTATGCTGCCAAAACTGTACTTTCTACCAGTATATTAAGAAGTGCAGTTTTGCTAATGTAACTGTCTACATTAGGAGTTTCTGCCAGTACAGCTGTGTCAGTCAAAGATTACATTACTTCAGACCCCTGTCTGACATAGCTGTGCTAGCAGAAGCTGATACCAATATAGCTTATTCTAGTTTGGGGAAGCAAGATGAGCTATACCGCTATAGTGTCTTTTATAGATAAGTGCATGTACACTAGACCTTTTACTGGCATAACTAGGTCAGGGGGAAATAAATCAGACTCCTTACCGACAGTTATTGCTAGTAACACTTCAAGTGTAGACAAGGTGTCAAAGTGCTCTTTAAATAGCAAACATGCATAACAACTTTTTCTAAACAGTGGTATATTTGTTGAAGTAATTAATTTTAAGGAGAGATGTAAATGGAAAGGGTTAACACCTAGTATATTCCAAACACACACAAAAAAAATACATAGAAATACCATTACCAAAATAAGTCCCTGTCTACACTATTAATGTGAGAACTACTACTATAAATTAAAAAAAAAAAAAGTAATGATGAATGCATTAGTCATCTAAGGACCCATTAATTAGACCAGAAAGTTTTGCCAGAATGTAAGAGCAGTATAGGTTACTAACACAGCTATTGCACATGTTTGAGTCTGGTTTTGATCTTGGGGACTGGCAGGCAACTCCCACACCTTGAGCAACCTCACAAGAAAACCTAAGGGGAACATCAGTTTGCTTGAAACTCAGGAAGGCCCTCTTCCCAACAGGGGAGGGTTAATTGATAAGATGTTGCAACAAGATGCTGTTGCTTACTTATAAACACTAGTTCTCTTCCACCCATGGCAGGCTCTACCAATAGGCCAAGGAACTTACACAAATTTAGTATTACCTCCAACAAGTTTATACCAATTTTCTTCCAAACCTCATTTAGCTGCAGTGCACTTGTTTGATATATTTTCTGATCATTCAAATATATAGTGGCTTTCATCTTTACAAATATGACAAGGCTAATTCTCAACACATAACTTGGAGGTAAATATTCTGATCCCCATGTACAGAATCTAAGATACATCTCAGCTTAAGGCCCAAAATTTATTTTAATTTTGGGTGCTCAAATCAAGACATATAGGGTACACTGCAATCTAAGCCCAAGCTCATGCCCAAATCTGTAGAGGCTAACTTTTACAGGTGCTGAGAACCAGCAGCTCCCACTGCTTTGGTGGGAGCTGCCGGTGCTCAGCCTGGAAGTCAACCCCTAAGTGTCTCAAGTTTCAGAGTAGCAGCCGTGTTAGTCTGTATCCGCAAAAAGAACAGGAGTACTGTGGCACCTTAGAGACTAACAAATTTATTAGAGCATAAGCTTTCGTGGACTACAGCATCCGAAGAAGTGGGCTGTAGTCCACGAAAGCTTATGCTCTAATAAATTTGTTAGTCTCTAAGGTGCCACAAGTACTCCTGTTCTTTAAGTGTCTCAAGTTGATCACTCAAAAAGAGAGACAAGCAAAATTAGTGGGCATTTTGAAAATTTGTCCCAGAGTGATTTGCCCAAAGGAATGAGTGACAGAATTGAGACTATGAGGAGTCTGGTGGCACCTTAAAGACTAGCATTTATTTGGGTGTGAGCTTTTCTGGGTAAAAAATCCACTTTAGAAGAAGTTCTTCAAAAGAAGTTTTTTTACCCAGGAAAGCTTATGCCCAAATAAGTCTGTTAGTCTTTAAAATGCCACCAGATTCCTAATTGTTTTTGTGGATACAGACTAACACGGCTACCCCTCTGAGAATTGAGACTGGAGTTCCTGGCTTCAAGACCTGTGCTCAGACCACAAAGATGTTGGTATCCATATTACAGGTGCTATCTTTATAACCAGCCAGCTCTCACCGAAGTCAGAGTAGGTAAAGCTCAATCTGACATCACAACGTGCAGCTGTGGCGGCGTTACTGTCCTCACACACAGGTGAAGAAGGTGACAAGTCAGGGAGGAGGACAACAGAGAGGAGACGCCTGGTGTTTACCCCCCTCCACGTTTTGCTGTTCCAATAGGGCAGGAAGGGGAAGAAAACTCAAGCGGTGGGTGCATCAGCTGGGCAAAAACGCAGCCCTGACTCCTCCTTATATGGGATATCGGAGCAGTGGCAGGGCAATGAGAGCGTCTGACACCTGGCCCCCCTGAAGGGTTTCCGCCAGGGAAAGCCCAACCACACACGCACACACAGCCAGGCGAGCAGGAGCCAGAGAGGCGGGGCCCAATCCTGGGCGTTCGGGACCGCAGGATCGGGCCCACCGAGCAACTTCTTCTGGCCCTGGGAAGCCGGACCCGCTCTCCGCCACTAGCCCTGTCCTGCCGCGCTGCCAGAACCCCTCCCCCCGCCACGTCCTCCCCTCCCCCGGCGAGTCACCGTTCAGCTCGGGGCAGCGGCGCGCGATAGGGGCAGCTTGGCGGCCCCCTGCCCAGGACCCAGACCCCGCTTCCCTGCCCGCTCCCCACCCGACCCCGGGCGCCTCGTCCCGCCCCGCACTCACCACAGCCCCGGCCACGGCATGGACCAAGCTCTCGTAGGAGGACACCGCCGCCATGGCTGCTGCTCCTGCGGGGTCAGCCGCAAACTTCGCCGGCGACCGAGCGGGACAGGAGTCAGCGGGCGAGAAGGGGAACCCCGCTCCCGCCGCCCCGTCCTCCCGCTCCATGGCTTCCCCCGCGCACGTGATCTCTGACCCCTCCCCCTCCAGGGGCCGGGCCAGCTGCCGCCAAACCCCGCCCACTCCAATCGCCGCGCCCAGCCAGGCCCTCTTCGCGCACCGCTCGCTTTGCTCTCTGGCCCGGGCTCACGCGCTGCTGAGCCGCTGAAGCGCCGGCTAAGGCTTCCCCTTCCGCCCTCGTGCTCGTGGTCACGCGGGCTTTCAAACAGGGTTGCAGCCGTTGGGCTCAACGGCCCGAGGGTGCGCAGGGAAAGCCTGGGGGGTTCCCCACGGTCCTGCTCCCACCGAGGGTAAAGGGAGGGACATCGCCCCCGCCTCTCACTGCGATACCCCCAGCAGGGGAGAGCAGCAGCCATTTTGGGGGACCGGCTCTCCCACAACTGCTGGGAGTCGCTTGAGCTCAGCTCCTGACTGCCCACAGGGCCAGGCTCCCCCGACTTAGCTCAGTCTCTGAAAGGGGTGCCCTCAGCAGACACAGACACAAGCCATGCTCAAAACAAATGTTGGTACCCTCTGAGCGATGCCTGCCCCAACTAGAAGTGCAACCAGCCCCAGAATTGCACCCCCACAAGTTACCAACTCTCAATTTTATGATCTGCCACAATATGAAGTACTTCTTAAAAAGCCCTGCACTTGGAAGCTTATAGTTAGGTGGTATCTCAGGCTTTCATTTTAATTCTTGTGGTTGCAGAGAAGAGCTTGAAAAGCTGATCCAGGTGTGCTTTACTAGCTCGAAAAACAGAAGGCAAATAAGAGTATTAAACACAAAATGTTGGGTTTGGGGAAGGGGTTAAGCCTATTCGTTTAGGAGAAGGGGCAGATTCATGATTTTTAAGCATTTGGGTTTGGCAATGCTGAAAAAACGTTCCTGCCTTCAAGATCGGAAATTAGCTTGACCAGATTTACAGTGTCAAAGAACAGGCCACTTGTTGGAGAGCCAGGTAGGAGCAACAGTTTGTGGGATCCCTGTATAGGAGAGAGAGTTGTGGTATCAGTAAATGGGGAAGAAAGGGGAGGAAAAGGGTGCCAATTCCAGGTGTTCAAGAGTAATGAGTCAGGCTGAAAACATGAGATTTAAAAACAGTAGATGTAGGGTGTCTTATTTTGCTTTGTGTTTTTTAAACCTTTAGGATGCATGTGGTTCAGATTTTCTAGCTTTTCTCTGCAACCATGAGGACTAGATTTTTTTTTAAATGAAGCTGAGGTTTCGTCTAATCACAAGCCTCCAGGAGCTGGAGCTTTAAGAGAAGCACCAATAAATTAGTTGGCAACACCAACTGGGTGCCTTTTCCTCCTTACTTTCAAGCCAGCCGATATTCCTTTTTGCCCATGACCACCTTCCCTGTTTAGAACAAGTTATAGTAAAGGGTGGGTTGAGAGAAAACGGCATTTATGCCTCTGTATTCCCTTTTGTGCTTTGTCCCTGTCCCAATACCTTTTCCATATTTTCTAGGCTGTATTTGCAAGCCCAGCTTGTTTATTTAAAAAAAGTGTTTCCTGTTTCAAGTCCTAAATTATTTCTTACTCTTGTAGTTTTGGCTCTCTCCTCTTGTTGCCTTCATCTACACTGTCTGGTCTTACGTTCCTCTTTATATCTTTCACACTTACTTTTTTGTCTATTCCTCCCCCCTTCTCTCCTACTCCCTTTCCCATTCCCTCCTTATCTTGCTCACTCTTACTGTTGTTTTTCCACCCTGGAACAATCTCCTTTTTGTCCTCCTTACCCTGACATGATCTAATACTCACCTCTGGCATGGAAAAGAGAAGCTTAGCCACTGGCCCATGCTGCATCAACAGACACAAATTACAAACAGAGCATCTATAGACTTACCATTTGCAACAACAGCTGGAGACAGAACAAATAATATTTCAAAGACATGACTATATTTATTTGGTGAGAATCAGCTTGCTTGAGGACTTGTGCAGTGCAGGGTTCACAGGGAGGGCTTGAAGGAGACATGGCAGCAGGACTGCACTATTGAACAGGCAATTTGGGAGGTGGTCCTTGAGGCTTTCATGCTTTTATCTGTTCCACTAGCTAGCAGCTTCCTCCGGTAAACCGATCCTGTGAGATGGGAGGAGAGGAAATAAAAGAATAGGACAAATTACTTTTTGTAGAATCAGCTAAACTGCTTGTACGTTTCTATTATCTCATGACCACCAACATTCCTCCAGGTTACATGGTCGCTCACTATTCTGCAATTGACTTGAAGTTTCTCCCTGACAATCAGTCTTTCCCCTCTTCTACCAAGGAAATGTCATTAAGGAACTTTAATAAAAGTTATTTACTTTACTTTTATATGACATTGCTTCTATTTTTATTTCCCATTTCTTTTTAGTCCATTTTCACTCTTCCCATCTCTTCATTCTCTCACGTGAATAACATTCTTCCTCACCCTCTCAATTTTCTTGAATTTTTTATACAGTATTTCTTAGCACCTTATCCAAACCTCCAAAATTCCCCTTGCTTGAGGGCTCATCATAACACTGCTGCTTCCCCACTTAGAACCAGGTCCAGGGTCACCCTTTAACCAAGAACAGAAAACCAAAACACACTCACAAAACAACTTCCTGTAGCACCCAGTTCTCCAGGCTGTATATCCAAAAAGAATCTTTAAGTTGCCTTCTGACAACTTGACAAGGTAGTTTAATCAAACAGTCAACCAAGATTTCCCCTCTTAGCAGAGTGACCCCAACCCTCCTTTGGCAGGGTGGCTATAATCCCAACCCTCCTTTGTCTAGAGGAATAAAGAGAAAGATCTAATCTGTCCCCAGCCTATGATCATTCCTGACTGGAAAGGAACTCTACTCTTTCCTAGTCCACTGCACTCCGAAACAACCTCCTCGCTCATGAGGTACAGCTGTTGGGATCCAGCATCTAGCCCTCTAATAGACCACAAGTGTTAGCTCCAATCTCTGAAGTCTGACTCCTCAGGCAGTCCCAATAAGAAGGGCTTTTCTCAGCCCAGTAAAGGGGTTTAAATCCTCTCAGGGTTAAGTTATAGATAGAATGGGCTTCACAAAAGGACTTCGATACCATGATACTCAGCATTACAACACCTAACTTTTAGAAACCTAGAAAAATCACAGGAACAACACTGTGGTCCACAAAGCTGAGTTAGGGGCCTAAGCTTCCTATATGAAAGGGGAGAGAGAGGTGCTTAAGAATATGATCCACAAAAGCAAGCACTTTAGGCAGGGAGCTGCCTAAACTAGCCAATGGGAGATGCTAAGGAGAGGGATATGTGCTAAACCCCACCACTCTCTCAGAGATAGGCACCTGAGTCCAGGCTGCAGAGAGGAAACATAGCTCAGCTTAGCATTCCACCAATTGGAACCCACTTCTTGGAGTCAGGAGGCTTAGATGCCTATGCTCTTTTTTGTGGGAATGGGTTAGGAACTTGCCTCATGCCACACGAAACAGTTGGAAGAGGAGGTGGTGCTTTTGACCAACTTAACACTTTTAGCCTAGTGATTAGAGTACTTGCCTGGGATGTGGGAGAGAGAGGATGAGTTCCCCCTTCTCTATCAGACCAGTCAAAAGGATATGAACAGGCAGGGCCAGCTCCAGCGTTTTTGCCGCCCCAAGCAGCGAAAAAAAACAAAAACAAAAACAAAAAAAAAGACGCGATTGGAGGCAGCTCTATTCTTTGGTGGCAGACCTTTCCCTCTGAGAAGGACTGAGGGACATGCCACCCCTTTCAGTTGGCCACCCCAAACACCTGCTTGCTGCGCTGGTGCCTGGAGCCGGCCCTGTGAACAGGGCTCACCTAGCTACCACTGAGGCTTTGTCTACACTACAAAGTTTTGTCAGCAAAAGCTGCCTTTTGCTGACAAAACAGGGAAGGAGTACACGCTACAAAGCTACTTTTGGCGGCAAAACTCTGCTGTTTTGCTGACAAAATAAAACCACTTAAAGAAGAGGCATAAAGCTTTTTGTGGCAAAGTTAAAGCGACAAAGCATCAGTATAGACTGCTGTTTGTTTTGTCAACATAACTGGCTTCCACCAGTAGCCCACAATGCCTGTTGTGACCACTATGCTCACTGTTTTGATCTCTGCTGCCCGGTAGGTTTTCACCCCTTCCCTTTCAAAGCTCTGAGAAGTATCAGACAGATGAGCATGCTGTTCTGCTCCAGGAACAAAGAGCAAATCATTAACATGGAATGCTCCTTTTCTGACCTGTTCTAGGAACACTGGTGGCTTGCTGGGGGACAGACGACAGGACTGCTGTGCTGCTTTGACATTCCTCAGCACAGAGAGCTCACAGAGCTGCTCAGGATGCTGCTCCCGGAACTCGGAAGGAATCACAGTACCGCAGGCAGAGTGGGCTGATTCGGGAGAGACTGCTGTGCCGAGCAGAGCTGGGGGGTGTCCCCACTCCCTCTGCTTCAGGATAGGTCGGTCAGCCTGCTGTCTCCCCCACTCCAGATACACCACTCCCCTCTCCCTCCTCAGTTGAAAAAGCACCTGACAATCTACTAGGATGCCCCTGGAATGATGGGATTGAGAAACCTGCATCATGTGACGCTGTACCTGCCCCATGAGGCATTGCAAACCCTTCCCAAAGCATCCTGCGGCCAGCTGCACAGTGGGATATTACCCACAGTGCACTGCTCTGTGTTGATACAAGAGTTGCTAGTGTAGATGCACTCTGCTGACATGAGCTAGTGTGGACATGCAACAGCGGTTTTAATTAAAGTGCCTTTATTAAAGTGGCATAACTTTTGCTGACAAAACTTTGTAGTGTAGACAAGGCCTGATTTAAGGGATATTCTGATGTAGGACTCCCTCAATCTCTCCTGTTGAAGCTTATCCACAGTTAGGGTTGCCAGGTATCCGGTTTTCAACCGTAACACCCAGTTGAAAAGGGACCCTGACAGCTTCGGTCAGCACCGCTGACTGGGCCATTAAAAGTACAGGTGGCAGCACAGCAGGGCTAAGGCAGGTTGGCTAAGACTGGGAATTGCAGACAATGGGAGCTGTGGGGGTGGTGCCTGTGGGTGGGGGCAGTGTGTGGAGCCCCCTGGTCGCTCCTCCACCTGGGAGCTGGAGAGACATGTTGCCACTTCCTGGGAGCTGCCTGAGGTCAGCACTGCCCAAAGCCCGCACCCCTCACCTCCTCCTGCACCCCAACCTCCTACCCCAGCCCTGAGCCCCCTCCCGCACTCCAGCCTCCTGCCTAGGGTGACCATATTTCCCAAAGAGAAAACGGGTCACTGTGTGGGGCTAGCCTTCACCCCCCTCATCTTTCCCCCATGTGGGGCTGGTCTGAGCCATTTGTCTGAGCCTGCCCTCCCTACCCCCACCCTGCGAGGCTGGGGTCGCTGCTCGCCCAAGCCCTGCATACCCCCCACATGCAAGACTGGGGCTGCCCTCACTGTTCACTCAAGCTCTGCCTGCCCCCCACCCGAGCCCTGCCTTTGCTCCCTGCATGGGGCTGGCATCGCCGCTCACCCCTCGCATCTGACTTTTTTGACAAAAGTGGGCATTTGTCCCATTTGTTCTTGCTAACTGATCAAGGACAAATGCCCACTTTTGCCAAAAAAGTCAGGACAGTCAGAACACTGCTTAAAAAAGGGACTGTCCTCGCCAAAACAGGAAATATGGTCACCCTACCCCTGCCCCATTTCTGGCCCCACTCTAGAGCCTGCACCCCCAGCCCAGAACCTAGGGTGACCAGACAGCAAGTGTGAAAAATCGGGACAGGGGGTGGAGGGTAATAGGAACCTATTTAAGAAAAAGACCCCAAAATCAGGACTGTCCCTATAAAATCAGGACATCTGGTCACCCTACCAGAGACCCTCCCCACCCCAACCCTCTGCCCCAGGTTGGAACCTCCTCCTGCATGTTAACTCCCTCCCAGAGCCCATACCCCCCCCTCTTCCCCCAAGCCCCTCAACCCCATCCCCCAGCCAGGAGCCTCCTCCTGCACCCCAAACCCCTCATCCCTGGCCTCACCCCAGAGCCTACACCCCCAGCTGGAACCCTTACTCCCTCCCGCACTCCAACCCCCTGCCCCAGCCCAGTGAAAATGAGGGGGTGAGTGAGGGTGGGTGTGGGACAGCAAGGGACAAAAGGAGGGGAGATGGAGTGAGTGGGGGCAGGGCAAGGGTGTTAAATGTTCTGTAATTAGAAAGTTGACAACCCTACATGAGAAGTTTCCTCTGATGACACACCTGGCAGACTGTTTGAAGCTCCTATACCATGAGAAGTTTTCTTGCATCATTACCCAGGAGTGGAGTAAAATTCAGGCCGGTATAAACAGGATGCTGAACTAGAATGCAGCAGTATAGAACCTCCCCAGCTGTGTCTTTGCAACCCCAATCCCTTCCACCCATGGCAGCTGGACCTGTATTTCCAGGAGACGCTATAGATACGCTCAGGACTTAATATCAACACAGGCCATGCAGTGGATTTGTTTCCTAAACCAGTCTTTAAGTGTTGACTGCTTCTAAAAATGCTATCTTGCTTGAGAAAAAGCCAAGTTATGTGACTCCACAACTGTGCTTGTCCCACTCCTGCAGCTCTTGGTTTGGAGTACTGTAATAATCCCTATTTTGCACATATGCAGCAGTATACACCACTATAAGTCACCACTTGCATGTTTAAAACATTTTCTTCCCTGCTTGGAATCGGTCTTGGACAGCATGTGCATGAGGGGAAGAGAGCAGAACGGGACAATTCTTTTGCCCTCAAAGTGAAGCAACAATATGCATTGCATAAAAAGTCCAGTCTCCAGCATGCAACATCTCCCACTCCAGCAAGAGAGTGGTCCCACACAGGTAAGGACAGCCCCCTTTTCTCATATTCTCCCACCCATAACACTAATGAGTCACTTTACTCAGCTGAGTTGATGCTGATTCCTCTGCTATATCCACTCCCATGAGTTCTTCTACCTCCTCCCTGAAGAGGGTCTGGGAGGGCTGGGTGAGGTGAGACAGGCTATACCTAGAAGTGGTGAGCATCTGCTCTACCCTCAGCTGAGATTGGCCCCAGTTCCTCTGACTCAGCCCTTGATCACCCATGTACATTGCCCAGGACCCTTGAGATATCAAGGGGTATTCAGGAGCTCCATGCTTGAGGTACTGTTAATCTCCTGGTCCAACTCCTCATAGAACAGTGATATTCTAGGGGAGTTACCAGAACAAGAATTGTGGTCCTTTGCCCAGTAGTACAGGCTCTTCAGAGATTTTATGTTTCCCTGGCAGAGGTCTAATGTTGTGGATCCCTTTGTCAGCTTCCTTCCTGGAGATATCACCAAGACTTCTTTCTGGCCCCAGACAAAATCTTAGGTCTTGCTGGCCTCACACCACAGTCTCACAAAAA
The DNA here is from genome assembly GCF_013100865.1 of Trachemys scripta elegans. Taxonomy (NCBI): domain Eukaryota; kingdom Metazoa; phylum Chordata; order Testudines; family Emydidae; genus Trachemys; species Trachemys scripta. The sequence goes on along the minus strand of NC_048298.1, from coordinate 89,557,357 downwards.
CTATCAGCCTCAGGCCAACTAGTCACCCACTGGGAGTATGCTCTCCCAGAATACCAGGGTAGATTATTTTAATCAAGGCCATTTAAATCAGCAAACAGGAACCTTGATTTAAATATTTGATTTTAATCTTGTTTTGCATTTGTACTTATTTCCCTTAAGAAAAGTTGATTCTCATTGGGTGGTATCCATTAAAGTATGTTTTTTGCCATTAAGTATAACCTTCACACTAACTTTGGTGTTTCTTTTGACTGACCTACACATACATTGCATATATCTATACATATTTAAGCAGTTATATAATTTAATATGCATTTATCCAGATTTTTAATTTATATTTAGTATATTAGAAAATTGTGAATGAGGCATTTCTTATTTACTAGATTTTTTTCCACTCATGATTTGCATTAAGCTGTATCTGGATGGAAATTGAAATTAAAATTAAATTAAAATTCACAAAGACAGCATTTTAAAATTGTTTATTATTTAAAACTTAATAAAAGGAAGCAACTGTGATTAGCTAGTTCAATTAATTGTTTCTGGTCACCCTATCCTTCAAGATTTTAGAACTAGTAGATCTCATCCTCTATTTTTATTCACAAATGGAGAGAAAACAAGCTTTACTGGTTTTTCAACTCCCAACTAGTTTCTTAACTGGAATGAGCTAGTCACTGACCTAAACTAGTTGAATAAACTGAAATGAAGAAAATATTCGGTGTCTGCAGAAGAGGCTACTGCTGTCAAATGTTGTTTTAGCACTTCAGCAAGTTCTGGTTCCAGGTGCTTAGCACAGTGACTTCCACTAATTCAATAGTTTGACTTTCAAAGAAAGATCAGAAGCTACATGTACTCTTAATATTAGCTTAAATGTTATAATAAATTCAAGCTTTAACATAGGTAGTCATAATTTCAATTTTAAAGAGGTTTCTCTTAAAAACAAAATTAATTTAAAATCAATCAGGTTTAAATAAAAATTTTTAAAGTGAATTTTTATCCACACTGCAAGATGTACCTGTTCAGATCAGAAGGCAATAAAAGTACTATATAAATATTACTAGTACAGAAAACTGCATGCAGAGGTGGGGTCTGAACACCAAAGCAGGCTATTTATACTGTCTGGAAGTAACTTCCGGTCCAAAACCAGGAAGTAGGTAGGTAGATAAAGGCCCCAGGACTTTTGGGAAGACAGCTGCAGGGGGGAAAGGGAGGGAGACTGTACTCAAGTGGACTCTATATGCATTCACACAGCATAGTAGCTTGAGAATCAGCAGCACCTGAGCTCAACCTATACTCCCTTAGGTTGCTTGATTTAAAGCACCATCACTCAAACCAGAAATGTTTGTATATGGACAGGAGCTGGGTTAGGGGCAACACTTGCACTATAATTTGAGTTAACTTTGCAGGGAAGACAAGCCCTTAGTCAAGCATTTAGTCCAGGCTGTATACAGTTTAATCAAACTGTGTGCTTACATTAGGGTTTCCACTTAATGAACAAGTTTTCAGTTACAAAGCCAAGCCAAGAAACTTAATTTTTCAAAACCATACTTTATTATTATTTTTTTTTTAAAGGCAACTAGAAGTATTTCAGAACTATATTTCTTAAGCAAAAAAGAATTCACATCTCTTTCCATTTTGCAGGGTTATTAGTATGAGAAATAAAGCATTTGGTGTGTGTGATTTTTGCATCTGTTGTTGAGTTCCTAAACAAGTCCAGATTTAATTAAAAACAGTGACATCCATTATGGCTTAAGACACAGAATTACAAGATCACTGAACAGAAAAGCTTTCAGAAGACCCAAATGTGACCAAAAGCTAGTTATGATAAACTTTCCAACATGAGCAGGAGGCAAAGTTTAGTAAAGACAAACAAATGGAAGCAGCAAGAACATACCAGCAAAGACACACGGTTCCAAAGATACCCATGCTGTAAATTCACAAAGTGTTAAAAAGTATGCGTCATCTGTGCCAACTAATCCACCTTCTCATATTTATCCCAAACCCCAAGAACCATGAATTGAATGGAAGTGTTGACCACTGGGACAGCATCATATTAAAAAAGAAAGTTAAAGATGGAAGACTGGGGTGTGCAATAGTAGGAAAGGACTTAACTGCTCTGACAAGAGGACAGAGACAAAAGTTGAAGACTTTGGCCAAGAGATTTAATCTATAAGCATATTAGGACTCAGACTCCCTCAGAACCCAGAGTTGCTCTATTGTGGGGTTTATTCTGCCTTTAACTAATAATAATAGCATTTTACACCCCATGTTCAGGATAGCTTGCCCACTTAAGGGGACAGAGGTGGTGGTAGGGATAAGTTTCCTTCCTTCTAATTTTCAAATGGTTGAAGCCTGGCAAGAGTTGCCTCATCAGAAAGAGTACAACTAGTTAAAGACCTGCCAATCACGGAAGGAAAAGCGTACACTGCTACAGACAATAGGGTGCTCTCCCTTATCCACCTGGACAGAGATAATACAACAGTATTACATAAATATGTTGGGCAAGAATATAGCAAGTAACCTACCTAACCTCAGTGGTATTTGCAATAAAATGTGTTTCATGCCAGAATGAGCAAAGGATAGCCACAGAGCAGGGGGCAATCCTAAGTTTTAAACATTGTTGGCAGTACTGCCAGAAGTTCCAGTGTATAAGTAGTTAGAATATTGGTGACCCTTATTGGTTTTGCTCTAACCACCATCTAAAGTCAGCCACACATCAACATGTAAAGCAAATAAAAGGGTGTGTAACAGTACCTGCAGACACCTCCTTCATCCAGTTAATACTTTAAAATAATTGTCCCCACCATACCCTCTTCTACAATTAGACCAATTTTCCTGTCCCAGATGGATAATACAGGACCCCGGTGTTACAATTCCTGCTTCTTTACTTGCTGGGGAAGTGAAAGCCAGGATGACAGTTTGATTTATAACTGCTTTTTGTTAAATCAGACTACCTATTGAAAGATTACAATCTATTAGAAGTCTTAATTCAAAGGAGACAGCATTTAATACTTGTAACAAATGGTTGCAACTCTGGGGTAGAGAGGGAGGATTGAAAGTGTATGTTACTGAGTATAATTTGAGTAACTAAACCAATCTTTGCAAAAAGTTTGATGCATGAGGCAGACTCTCTTTAGAGCACCCCAGTTCTCTTCATGAGAAGATTAGAGGTACAATGGTTTGTGTTATTGCAACACCTGCATTTGTTAAGTAATCAATTCTTTTTTCCATACACTTATGATTTTATTAAAAGGGAATTTATGGTTGACTTCCAAATTTGGCTGACAGTTTGCTGATGAGGTTCATGACCTTGGGGTTGTTCTGGTACTTGGACATGTTTGCTGGGTTCTGGGCAACATCTTGGAATGCGACCATAACTTCTGGATCCTGCAAAAGCAGAGGAAAGATGTTATTGTAGCTTTATTCCAATACAAAAAGCTTTAAAACATTTCAAGTAAATTTAGCACTAGACTGACAGCTCTGGAGATTAAAGCCAAAGGTAGGGACACTCCTTAAGTCTATCTAGCTGGGTCTTGGATGAGAGACCTCTAAAGAAAAATCCAGGTGATACAGGATGTGAAGCTGGCAATTCATTAGGTAGCATGTGAGTCAGTACTGAGCTAATGCCACAACAATGTGCAAGAGATACTATATTTTGGATGAGATGAAACTGAGTCTGACTTGAAGATATTACTGACACCATGTCACTTGACATGGGTAAGGATGTCAAGTTTGACAGTATTTGAATTTCCATGACTATGTTCTGACTGAATGTTCCCTCTGCAGTTTTATTTAGGTACACAGAATATCTCACTTTCTTTGCTGAAAAGTTCTTTAAGTATGTTATTAGACAAAATAAAACTCCTAGAAGTGGGAAAAGCAAAAATCTTCCATGTACATTAAGATTACAAATACCACGCTTGTGCTTATGTAAAGTGTGTACTTCATAAAGGCACTGGTGCAGTATAAGAATCACACTGGAGGCCTCGATGAGGCACAGGAGCAGATTTTGGACCTTAACCGTGACCAAGAAATGAAAGCCATCTATTTTAATGTCCTAAAGACTCAGGTACTCTGGGGTGTAAAACCCGGAGCACAAGGAGTTTGAAATAAACGTGCAATCTAATGTCTTCATATTCCAAGGAGTTTGGAGTTAAAACACCCATATGAAGATGGCAAAGTTGGACAAAGTCGGTCTGCTTTATCAGCCTATTCAAGAGGTGTGCAGACTTTCCCAGGGCACGTCACCCAATCTCTCCCCCCAACTTCCACCTCAATGTGGAAGTGCGATTTAAAACTTTTGGGAAGTTTCATAGTTCAATGATTCAACAGAACTTTCATATGCTAAACAGATTTTAGACCAATCAGTTCTATGTCTGAGGGCTATCTGCATGCTCAGTTTGACAATTCAAAGAGTCTGCCTTAGATTTTTCCCTTACAGCTGTAGGGATTTCCCTCAGATTTTCACCTTTGGGCTGAGATTGAGCACAGATTGTTTCAGCCCAAGAATAATGAGATAAAGTTATATATAAAAAACCAGGGAATTTTATTAGAAGCTACTTTGCTATTTTAACTAGTGTGTTTACTGCTGAAAAACAAGATTTTTATCTACACCAATTTTAGCTTCACTGCTTAGTATGGAGGAGTCATAACTAAGATATGTAAACTTTTCTGTACTGTGAGTGCAACAGCTTTGACATTTGCACTATTGGTCTAAGAGGCTCTTTTCACATTTAACTCTGTGGTGTGCTTCTGAATGATCTTACTGAGCATCTGGGCATGCACATATTACAGTCTGTGTGGCCATCAATGATATAGTTGGAAAGGCATTTCCATGATAAACCTCTTACACTTCAGCCATATCTGCACTAGACAACTGAACTGTTCTTAACTGAACTAGTGAGAACACCAGCTTAAATCCAAAAGCAGGAAGTGACAATGCCCAGATAAAGACAGTTATAAATACAAGAAAATAAAAATATGATAGCCACTCAAATGTAGCTTCAGAAAACAAACATTAGGCAAGCCACTTTCCTCCCTTCCCCTCAACACCCATCTCAGCTGATTCTTTCAGAGACTAAAAGCTCAACAGATGTTGGCTAAAATAAAGTTTATTAGAAACAATTTCAACAGGTTGTAACAGTAGACAAAAGGAAGGCCAACAAAGGTCTTGAAAAGATGAACACAGTAACAAGTTTGTGTGTTGGGGGGGGGGGGGAAGAGAGAGAGAGACTGTCTGTAATATCACTCATTACAAAACTCAGATGAGGACAACTTCAACGGAGACCACCCTAAACACGACTGGACTTTAGGGGCAATTACAGTTTATGACTTAACAGGAAACAGCTTCTATAAACATAGAAGACTGAACTCCTATCTAGGTGTCAATATTAAGCATTACCATTTGCTAAATGTATGCAGAGCCAGTCATTCCAGCTACTTTTCAAGTCACCTATACATTAGGGAAAGGCAGCCAAAGACCTGCCATGTGGTACCGCTCAAAAGCCTAGGAATCTTTTCCCATTAACTTGCAGAGAATGACCTCAAAAATCAGCATGTGAAAGATGACCATCACCAATAACTAAGGACAACAGAGCAAAGGCGTTGCCCTATTAAAGGCAGTGCACATTAGGAACTGAAGCCATTTTCAGCAATAAATCTACAGCACTGACAACTGTTTCATTCTGTCCACACAGGGAGTTAAGTCACTTTTATCAGAGTGAAAGACTCTTTTAGGATTGAGCCAATCTCTTAAGGCTGTTTTTAAAAAAGTCCTTTCTTCTAACAGTTTCCCCATGTTAATTACACTGGAGTTGTGCCAGTGCTAAGCTGATCACGGCTACTAGCATTTTTACCATTATAATATGCTTGTCCTGGGCAGAATTAAGCCACTATGGAAGAACACCCATGGCCACTGGTGCCGTCTACACCAGAGCTTCCCCTGTTGCTACCAGTGGAGTTACACTGGTATTAGCAACAGGTGGAAATTTAGGGAAAAAGGCTAGTTCAGACAAAGGCCTAGTATAGTCAGGGCTTCAAAATGCCACTAACAAAAATCTGAGACCATGTTAGCAACTTTCTAGCAAGAACAAAGGTTTAAAGACTCCTCTAGAAGGAAAAAGTCCTAAAAAGTTCCTCACTGTAAAACTGGTTTACCAGTGGTGCCAATTCAGTTTTCTTGCCTGGATAAGGGGACACAAATCCCCCCCCATCCCGGGCAACAGCCCAGTTCATCTGATCCCATGCATCAGGTCACTAAGCTACTCACTGATTTGGCCCAGTCACATTGTCTGTAAGAATGGTGGCTGGGATAAATTTCAGAGGCATTACGACTGGAACCATGCTCTGGCAGCAGCCATACTGATTTATTACAGGACCACTGCTTAAGCGTGGTTGAGCCATGCTCCCTCCCCGACTCCTCATGATCAATGGAACACTAAGTAAATCCTCCCTCCACCCCTAAGTGTCACCACTACTGTCTACATTAAACAAAGAACGCTGTCCACATTACATATTTTTGCAATAGTTCAGAAGAAAGATCAACACTGGCAGAATCTCAGAACTTATACCAAGTGCTTCCAGGCTCTAAAATGCACTATCATTAACACCAGCACAGCTGCTGAGAACAGAGCTTCTATGTGATTTCAAAGCACTGGTTGGCAGTGTGAATTATGACAACTAGACGAACCAGTGAAGCTGAAAATTCTTGTTTCTCACGTAAAGCTGTGTCAATAGCCGATTTTTTGGTTCACTGGCCATTAAAAAAAGAAAATAAATATTTTTGAGTTGACCTGAAAAAGTTTCTCAGCAAGCCAAGAAGTTGAAATTTTTTTTTTTTTTTTTTTTGTTTCAGATCAAACTAAACCAAATCTTTTTATTCAAGATTCTTTTAAAATTTTTTAAAGGGACAATGAAGTAGGTTTTTAAACAAAGGAGTTTTGAATCAGGAAATTTAAATGTTTAATATTTCCAAAATATCAAAATGAAATGTTTTAATTTTTAATATTTGTATTTTTTTGGTCTTTCAACCAAAAACACTGACAAATTTGAAAAAAAAAAAAAAAAAAAATTAAACTTTTTGGTTGACCCAAAGCTGAATTTTTTGGCAAAGAAAGTTTTGATCTAAAAAATTTCTTGCAGTATTATTCATGCATGTCCTGGAAGCCATTACTGCAGATCTCACCAGTTCAGGTAAAGATTTGCTCCCAGGTATTGCTATCATTAAAATTAATGATGTCTGCATGGGCCAAAAGCATTGTACACATTTTGCAAGATTAAGACATTCCAAACAATTATTTCTTGCTATGCTTTTGCTTAGCATAGAAGGCTTCAAAACAGCTATGAAAAGCTGTTTCAGCAGGTCAGTGTGCCCAGGGTACTAAGTATTTCACACCTGAAAGCCATCCAGGACTAAAGCCCAATTTACTTGTTTAAATAAGATCAATAAGACACCTTTATACCTGCCCATGTAGACTTTTCAGAGTCTCTCAGTTTTGTTTCAGCCCCACCCATAATTTTTCTTTGACAACTTCCAACAGATTTGCCTTAGGGCCCGCTAGTGGAATGCTTCTCCTCTGAATTCCGACACCATAACTGGTTTAACAGGGTATGGAATGGTCTTAGCATGGGAAAAATGGGCATTAATATATGGTAATATGGAATTTGCCAGATCAGTTCATCCAGCCCAGTGTTCTGCCTTTCAATTAGCCCTATGACCTCACTCCTGTCCCTGTTTTATCTTTAGTTGTCCCCCGTACTCACTTGGAATCCCGGACCTGTGGATACTCCCCTTAGGCTGGGGGAAGGTCCTTTAGTAGAGGGCGGGCTTCCGCCCACTCACTTCCTGGATCCCAATAGGAACAACAAGATTTATCCATACACATTCAAAAGACAACAAGCCTTCCCATTCACAGTAGGGTCAGATCTCGTAGAAGTAGTGTAATGAGAGTCCCACAAAACCATGCAAAAAGAAAGAGAGAAAATAGCTCCAAAAAGCCAGAGTGCATGCTGTATTGTACAATTCTAGTTTTGTCTAGAATATCTTGGGGCAGTGGAAGGTCAGGAGTATTAGCCACAACCAGCTAGACAAATAGCCTATATGGTCATTCCAAAAAGAGTGATGCCACCCATGCTGTTAGAGAGGGTTTCACTAACTGCTTGTCATTTGTCTTAAGGGAAAAAACCTCCCAACTTGGATAAGAAAAAGATTTTTCTTCCCCCTGTAAGTGACAAGAGAACATATGTTGTGTCCTCATTTTGCATGTTTATGTTTTATCACTGCAAGTCCTCACCTGCATGGCTGCAAGAACCTCTGGGTCGCTGAGAATTTCATTGAGACCAGGCATCCCTGCCATGCCTGGCATACCTCCAGGAAACCCACCTGCAAATAGAAAAGACAAGAATACACAAAGGGAAAAGTTCAGTCATCTATACACAAGCACATGCACATAGCCCAGGACAGCCCATCTTTTACCAGTCCCAGCCAGGAAGGTGAACAAACAGGTCTTCCACAAGGCTACTGTTGTTCCACCAACTAGAAAGTAGGGGCTTTATCACCTTCTCTTCCTGTGAATATATGCATTTCATTTCATCCATATTTTGGGAATCTAAGGCAATAAGAAGCTCATAACAAAGGCTGCAGTTATTTCGGGTTAACTCACCAAACCAGGTAAAGCCTATCAGCACAAATCCAGTAGCATAAAAAGAGTTTAAGTGTCTGAGGCAGAAGTAACATGGGGCAGGAAGTCAGCAGAGACACACCTCATGAACAAAGCACACCCAGTAGAAATCTTAGGCTTAATGCTTAGTCATGTATTAACAAAATAAACAAAGTGCCATAAGAAATACCAATTTTGGACACTAAACCAGAATACATCATGTGTGTTGAGCATGGGGTGGGGTCCCTGTTCATTCATCAATTTCCTGGTAGAACTAGTTTGAAGCCAGCCTGCACTTAGTGTACCCCACCCTCCAGGAAAGTCTTCTCATGCACTGGCACAGAAGTCCCAATTTCTCCCCAATACTCATTGCAAACAAAATATAGTGCCAAGAGCATGCAACTATAGCAGGTTTATTATATCCCAATGCTGGGGAAAAGATGGGTTTCCTCTGAACAGTACAGAAATTAGGTCTTATTAAATGGATTCTACTATGTCTTTTGAGAAACTACTCAACTGAACCACATCTCACTCCCAGCACATATTTCCCAATATTCAGTCTGAATTTCCCTTCACCCAATCTCATCATATTACTCTTCAAGAGAGCCCTCCAGGTCACCTTGGACAACTCCTTTCCCTCCTAAATGTATTTTTACAGAGTTCTATTCCTCACTCCTGGTTGGCTAAGCAATACATCATTTTTCTTCTCACACACAACTCTTCAACCCAACGATCTTCACTGTTGAGCTCTGAATCCCCTCACCTTTATTTACTATACACCATGAGTTATACTCAGTAGTTGGTAGGAGGAGTCCCTCTCCCCTTCATCCCTCCAAAATTAAAGGCTTCTCAATTTCCTGCTCTCAGCCTTGTCCTTTCGCTGAATGATATTGAGAAGAAATGAAAGCTCTGGCCCTGCCCCACATGGAAAAGCCAACCTCCTTCTGCGCCTAATTGATTATGATTCCCAAAAAATGAGGTACCTGGAAAGCCACCAAACTGAGCTCCTCCTGCCTGTTGCCGGGCTTCTTCCTCCTGCAAATGAAAGCACATCATTTCAGAAAGAGCAGTGAAATGGAAGACAGCCTCCTACTACTTAAGTGGCCTTGTGGGAAAAAAACAGCATCAGCTAGATTCGAGACACTGAAGAGCAGGGGTAGTCAATAGGCAGGACCGCAGAACGGACTGCAAAATCTTTTATTTACTTATTATAGTTTTTTGGGTTTTTTAAAAATGTTCTCTGGAGTCTGGACCCTGACTATACCTTGACCAAGAAATTTTGACCTAGCAAAAAAACTACTCCTGCTTAAGAGTCTAGTGATGAGGGCCACATAAGTACCTATATACAACAGAAGTGAGAAGAAAACCAGATGGCAAGGTGGGGAGGAGGGTATGTGAGAAACTAGAGAGAGAGGGGAAAAAAGCAGGGGGCGGAAGGAGGAGGAAATCAGAATCATGTTCAGCAAAAAACACCTTTGTGCTGAGATTCAACTTACTGCAGCTCAGCTGTGAATACAGGCAATTCATATGCTTTAATTACTGTTAAAAGTTACATTTTTCAGAAAACCTTTGCTCTGTTGTGTGGTCAAAAAGGAAGTGAAAAGTTAAGCAGTGGTGAAACTGGTAACTGGCTATTCCAGATTCAACAGAATCTGAGGATGCAGAATCCACCTCTGATTTCACTTCTCAGATAATCAAGTAACCAAGACACCTAGCACAACAACTGGGTCCTGGTCCATGATTAAGACTCCTAGACGTTATTGTAATACAAATACTATAATTCCATTTTTAAAAATATACATGAAAGGGGTTGCATACAATAGAATTTCTATCAAAAAAGCTAACCTTGCACTAACTCCCAAGATTATGCAGCGCTTTTTAAAAAATGGTTTTGTATCAAAAGCTCACCCTCTGTGCTTTCTCATGTTCCTCTCGGGCCTTCTTTACTCTCTCCAGCCTTTCCTTGATTTCTTTTTCTTCACGCTTTCGCTCATACTTCCTGCGATGTTCAGCAATCTTCTGAGCCTGAGGCAGGAAGAAACAGTGAGTATTCTTGTGCATTTCCAATAGAGACATCATAGCATGGATGTTTTCCTCTGAGATACAGCATAAATTTAGCCACTGAACTAGTTTCAGTGAGTTTTTAAAAAAAAAGTGTTGATGACTTCATCATGTAGCATTAACTGACTTTAGAGATTACGTTTACCACACGTACCTTACAAATACTGTCAGCAGTATTGGGGCGTAACAATATGACTGGACTAGTCAAAATATGCACTTCCCCAACATACTCCCTTTACATGAAACTCTGGGATTTACCATTCCCCTTATCATCCACATCATAGAGCTCCCCAAGCTAATACCTTTGGCCAGCAAGAACAGTAATAGAAAAGCCTGGACTCTTCTGCAGACAGTCAATACCAGTTGTTTGCCATACAAACAGGGAACTTCCACAAGAATAATAAAAGAACATTTTTGCCGCTTCCAAAAACACCACCGCTGTGCATGCAAAATTTGACAATTAGGGCAAAAGATCACTTCCTGATTCTACTTTTGTAAAACGTTGGGCTTTTTGTCTTCTAGATGTCTTCATATGTAAAAACACTTACATGCAAGTTCCTTATTAAACCAGAGCTTCCCTGAACTCAAGCAGGGAAGGAGAGGTGGAAAAGAAGTTGTTTCTCACAAATGTTCTCCAAATGTATTGCCTCTACAGAGTCCCACTGCAGAAGACTACCTACCAGTGATCTCCTTAAGGAAGGGAGCCAAGTGAGGACCCCTACAAGTGGAAAAGTAATTGAAGCACTGCCTTCCTGAAACCAGGTTCTGCTTTCGATAGTGTTGGGAAAATGGTTCATGTCTTAAGTCACTGAATTCCACATAGCAACCCTGCAGATTTCAGATATTGGCATGCATCTGTAACAGGGGTCAGCAATCTTTCAGAAGTGGTGTGCCGAGTCTTCATTTATTCACTCTAATTTAAGGTTTTGCGTGCCGGTAATACATTTTAATGTTTTTAGAAGGTCTCTTTCTATAAGTCTATAATATATAACTAAACTATTGTTGTATGTAAAGTAAATAAAGTTTTTAAAATGTTTAAGAAGCTTCATTTAAAATTAAATTAAAATGCAGAGCCCCCCGGACCGGTGGCCAGGACCCGGGCAGTGTGAGTGCCACTGAAAATCAGCTCGTGTGCCGCCTTCAGCACGTGTGCCATAGGTTGCCTACCCCTGATCTATAATTTGCTTGAGGCGGTCATTCCTCTGTCTGAAAGCTCACACCCCGAGACTCACGCACAAGAACACTACCTAGTGCATAAATGACTGGATATACTCTTATCCTTTTAGAAAGCCTTTGAATTGAGATGGCTTGACCCTTATCTCTCTCTCTATAGAGGCTACAAAGCTTAGTTCTAAGTAGTAAACATTCCCTCAGAATCCAGAGTACACAGCCTTACCTCTCCAGGGGTTTCTGGGGCTTTGACAAATATACAGGCAGTAATATATTGATGTGGAATATGAGAATAAGTGTTTGCCATGGAGGCTGCAACTTCTAGACTCTCCTGCCATGGTAATGACCACTAAAAACAAGGGATAAGTTTTCAGCAGAACCCAAGTCTCATTTTCAAAAATGAAAGACACTTAGAGCCTAAATCTTGCCCCTTCAGCCAGAAGTATTACTGAATGCAAGAATCCATGGGCTCAAAAGGGCCTTTTCATGAATCTAGCAAATACCAAATTAGAGTCTGAAAGATCAATAGGCTTTTAGATGGGAGAGTATAAATTTGTAAAATGTTTTAAAAGTCTTAGGATTGACAGACGTGGTCTCTTTCACAGAGACACACTAAGCAGATCACCAGCCATGCTGCTGAGTAAAGGAATCTGAGGTCCAGAAGCGTAACCCTGTTTCTCTGCTGGGCAAAGGAACACTTGACTCATGAAAAGAATGAATGGACAGGCTGGAAGCTCCGAGAAATAGGTTTGCCACGTTCAGAATGACATGATTAAGATTACTGTCTCAAAGCAGCTTTCCCTTAACTCTCAGTATAAAAGAAAGACATTCACTAAGCACTGTGGATCCTTGCCCGCTCAAGCAAAACTTCAGGCACTTATTGTATTGATTCGTAGCAAAGAAATCCATATCTGGATGAGCCCACAAGGCAGCTAAGATGAGCCACCAAGAGTCTGAGTCGCCACTGGTAATGATCAGTATCAGATATATACTTAAAAATGTAGCCTATAACCTAATAGGGCAGAGCAGACAGGTTCACTTCATTTTGGATGCTCAATTCCTACAGAAAGACTGCCTCCTCACGGAAGCAACTGAGTTTTACTTTCTCAAAGTAATATATTGTAACTAAGGCTGCAAGTCTTTCACGGAGGTCACAGATTCTGCAACAGCAGTCCCGGGTTTTGCCCGGAGCAGCAGTGACAGGGCCCCAGGCTGCTGACATCCCCACTCCTGGAGGAGCAGAGGCAGGACCCTGCCCCCTGCCCCACAAGCAGCAGCAGCACCCCAAAGCCCCCCAGATTTAGTCACAGGTATTTACAGCACAAGTCATGGACAGGTCACGGGCTGTGATTTTTTGATTATCGTCTGACCTGTCCATGACTTGTACTAAAAATACCTGTGATTAAATCGTAGCCTTAATCATAACCAAGTTATCTGTAGGAATCTACATCAATTACCCTTCAACCTCTGGAAGTAAAGTTTTATGAAAGAGTCTGATGGCTCCCAATTTGAGGAAGAGCATATGGAGTTTCATTCCTGAGGCTTCCACACACCATGGTAAGTTTGAGGAGTGCTTTTAGGATCTCTATTGAGACGAGTCAACCAAGACTATCATCTAATTAATCATCCAATTAAACCCTTGAAGATTGCTGTGGGCAAATACTGCCAAAGAGTGAGTACTGGACTTTCTGAAGTGGAAACACTCACGTCCAGCAGCAATTGTTTGAATCTGGTGTAAAAACCAGCCACCCTTTCAAGGGTTGTGCACCTGAAGCCTTGCAGAGTTGGAGACAAAAGTGCAGTAGACATCAGGCTCAACACTCCGATAATTTCACTGGGTCTTCCAATCTAGTCTTTGCTACCTCCACTCTCTGTATGAGTTCTTGGCAGTCAAGCTAGAGTTCTTGCAGAATCTAAGGGGGTCTTCTGTGAAGACTAGCCCTTGAGCTGTAGCCAAGATATATTCAGTTTACTGTAGAGATCTGAAGGAGCAGCAAGGTAACTCTTGCCTTGCAGGAAAGACTGATCTTTTAGCAGTCAGCCAGATATGGACACACCTAAGGCCCCCCCATACAGATTAACTGCAAAAACTGCCAAGCATTTGGTGAATACCGTTAGGGGTGCTGCCAGTCCAAAAAGTAGAACCTTATATTAGTTATTGCCAAACATACTTCCTGTGCTTTTGCTTTATCAAGGCGTGGAAGTAGAAGTCTCCAGAGCTATGGTTCCATACCAGTCCTGAAGATTGAGAGGATTATGCTCCCCAGAACAGACAGGTAGAATTTTGTTTTCCTTAGGTAATTTCTTCAATTTGCAGAAGTCTAGAACAGAGCCTTTCCCAATATGGTTGCCAGGACCTCCTTTTGCAGCAGTTTCTGAGAAGGATGCTTGAAAAAGTAAAGGGAGTTAAGATGTGGTATGGCTTATAACTGGAAGGAATACTCATTTATGGGATTTAGGACCCACTGCTCCAGAGAAACACTTCACCATGCCTAAAAAATACTGGGACAAAGTCCCCAAATGGAGAGGCAGGAGAAGAGAAGAAGATCTGATTTTTTTGGAACTGGTTCAGGATCCTTTACCACATCCTTGCTTTTGAGATGCAGCATATGTTAATGAGGTAGTCAAGGGAAAGGAGGAAGATCTTTGCCTCCCAATGGGGATAGAGAGATTCATAGACTGCCTGGGTCTATATTGGAGACCAATCCAGAAGCGGTCTGTTGAAATTCCTTTTTGAGGAACCTAGAAGATGACTTTATGAGGAACAGATTAACCCAGCCCCAGAGATCTGGCCATGGACCTCCTGGTTTTTAATTTTTAAGGCTTTATCAGTCTTAAAACAGAAAAATGGTCAGCTCCTTTCAAAGAGTAAATCTATTATTTTGGTTTGAGTCATTAAGAGACCTGAATGTCTGAACCAAGAGAGTGTCTTGAGAAACAGCTGTGGACAAAAGCCTGTCAGCAGTATTCAGTGTATCTTAAGAAGCCCTTAATTATTAGAGACCTCTTAGCATTCAAAACCCTATAGGAACTCCTGCTTTTTGCCTTAGGGGGATGATTTAGACTCATAAGACCATCCCAGGCTATAAGCTATGTCAGGCCACATAACCAGAGGCCCGCAGAATCAAGATGGAGAAGAAATAAGCCTTCATGCCAAATATATTACTTTCTGGATTTTTTGTATTTAGGGTAAATTTTACTTTTTCAGCTTTTAATTTATCACTTCCATCTCAACTAAATCTAAAATACAACTCATCCCTTCCTCACAACATGACATGGGAACCTTATTTCCTATAAAGTGAACCTCACAGGCAGGGGGGCTCCAGACCTGACGAATTTAAACAGACACTTTTAGCTTCCTGGGCACAGCCACTACCATGTCCTGAAATCACTTGAGACCAGGAGAAAGCATTTGAAAAAGCCTCAGCTAGGGAAAGAGGGGGGGGGGGGGGGGGGGTAATCGAATCACTGATTACCCTACACAGCAGGCAGAACCAGTATAGAAGGCAGTAAAGTAAAGAAGGCAGATGGCAAAGGATCATGTGGGAAGCCTTCTCTGGAATATCACAGCTACCACTTTTCAAAAGAGCATTGATGCAGGAAGACCACCATAATGCCCAAGTGCCAACTTCCCCATACCCCCTCCACATGGATGAAAGCAAATTAGCTAAGTCTGAAGTTGTCCAAGCTGACATCTGAAGTGATAAGAATGTTCCTATGCCTGCACTAGCTTCTCCTTGAGGTGGAGCGGTTGTAGAATGGCAAGGAACCTTTGTAACAAGAGAGAAGTAGCCCATGGCACCGAGCTTAGGTCTGGAAAGAACCATGCATAGCAAGGATGATCGCACCAGCTTGCTTCAGCAACAGTCTCACCTGAACCAACCCAGCAGACCTAAGGGGGAGTAGTTAGTGCAAAACCCCCTTCCACATCAGAGCCTTCAAAAGATGCTTTTGGCAGACCAATCCAATTGGTGTCTTGATGCAAACAAGCCCAGATCTGAAGAGGCCCTATCCTTCCTTAGGATCAAGGAAAGCCAACTGCCTCACACTTAGCTAAATTTGACAATGAGATCCGTGGAGCACTGCTGTCTTACCAGGACTGGTTTTGGCACCACCGGCACTGTAAGAGGCGCTTTCCTTTGCCCCAATTTAAGAACTCAAAGCCTAAGAAACTGCCTTCTTGGTTCCTATGGCTTAAAGGGCACCTTTATTAGGGAATAACCCCTTTCAGCCTGGGATTTAGCACAGACTTCTACTCCAAGGATGGCCCACCAGACAAACTACTTATACCTGGGAGACTTTTTTAGGAAAAGTCTCAGACTTGAGCTACCAGACCCTCTTGCATAAGCAGATTCTGAAGCAGAGATTTCAGGACCTTTTTGGATAAAGCTTTGTAGACATTCCAGCATTTGGCAGGGTCCCTCTCTGAGGCATTTCACGTCTATCTGAAGCAAGGAACAGTGTGTGCAGGGTCACAGGAACCTGCCCTACAGGATTCCTAAGTGGCTCTGTGATCTTGACCAAGACCCAAGGCAACTAAAATGTTAACAAAAAAACTTGATCCTATTCCATACCTATTAAAACTGCACATGAACTATTTACCACTATGTAAGAATAACAAAAGAGAAAGGGATAGAGTGGTCACAGAACCAACCTAACAGGTGAATGAAAAGAAACAGAGGAACTATTAGACAAGATATTTATACCATTAATTTATGCAATGTCTAACTTGGAGAAATATTACACACCTTCCAACTGTTAACTACTGCTCAGAAACTACTGATTACATGGCTCAGCATGGGATGTCTGCAGTGGTGTTCTGCAGAGGCAAATTCATAAAGGAGAATGATAGCTGCTTTTAAGGAAAGCATATACTGCCCCCCAGTGGTAGAGTAGTGGAAGAAATTTACTATAGAAATCATGAGTTGAGAACATTGCTTCTGCATATTCACACTATAAGAGGAGTCCCCAGTGTCTCTGAGCCTCAGGAACTTTCTGGAAAGCAGTATCCATTGCAGCTATTTGAGTGTCCTCAATTCTGAATACTCAGAGCTGGGGTTACAAAGGGATGCATGACCCCAACTGTCTCAGCTCCTTCTGCTAACCTCAGATTATAACCCGAAAGAACAAGAGGGCATGGGGCAGGTAATTATAAATATGCAGAAGCACCACACTCAAAGATCCAGTTACCCACAACTAGAAATGGAAAGAAAATCAATGCAATTTAAGCCACAGAGTTGTTTTATAACCTCATCTCTGAATGTTTGATACTGCAAGAGCACTTATGTATTCCCAAAGGAAAATGTTTACAGCCTTCAGAAGCTTTCAGAAGTCTCTCTAACAAGCAAGAATAGGCAGAAGTCACCATGAAGAAGCCAATTTATTCCATCATCCCACCCCACTTACTCTTGGCTGCACCTCCTTCAGCATGGCACTAGCCTCTTCATCATAATCCAGTTTACATGCCAATGCAAGGTCATGTGCCGCCTCCTCCCAGTGACCCAGGAGTCTGGAATTGAAGAAATCAATATGGGGTTAGTAGCGCTCTCTCTTCCCATCCTTTAATTCGCAACAGACAAGGTGGTAGTCAATGTCCCTTTATCTGGATCCACATGAACCTCTTATAAGTGGACACACAAATGAGCACCTGAATGGTTACAGAAAAGTCCAAGACTTGATAATTACTGTAGATCATGGAAAAAAAGCCCCAAGAGCATGAAGCCCTCAGGGGATACTTCCCTGCTGCTTTATACTCCTACAACCCAACTACCACTTTTGCTGGCAGAGAAGCCAAATGAGTGCTGTGAAGCCAATTAGTGCCATTCCTCTGAACAGCAGAAAAGAGGTTGCTGTTATGAAAAACAAGGTACTCCCTACCCAAAGTGGAAAAGTGTATCTCAGTAACAGGTATTGTATAGTCAATTAAAATTTTTAAGTGACTAATAGTATCTATTGCCAAAGAGTTTGTTACTTCCGTAGGCTGAGCTGTTCACCCAGCCAGGCCCTTGTCCGCTCACTCTGGTCAGAACACCTTGTTGATTTTGGTGAAAGTTGGAAATCCAAAAAAGCTTGCTTTTCCAGTTTTCACCAATATCAATATGGTTCTGACCAAAGCGGGGAGGGGCCTAACGGACCCAGCTTGAGGGACTTTTAAGCAGCCTGATTTCCACTAAAATCAGGCCCACAGTGTCCATTTGGTGGTGCAGGCAGAAGCAGCTCCCTGGCACCCTAACCACTATTTTCTAGCCCTGAGGTCACTGCCTCACCACTATATCATGAGTAACCAAATGGTGATTTTAGTAGAAGTCAGGCTTTCAATTTTCCCCCAAATCAATATGGTTCCGCTCATTGATATACAGAATTTCCTATAATTTTGCAATTGATCAGATGCAGTTTTTAAAAGTTATCAGATTACATACAGACAGGAAAAGATAGAGACATGCCATCAGTTTGAGTGCAGAGCCTTGCTTCACTTGGTCAATGAGCGTTGAGCCTCATTTTGCTTGGCTAGTTCCTGACTCTTACACAGCACTTTTTGCCTATAGATCTTAAAGTGCTACACAAAGGAGGTAAATATCATCCCCATTTTATGGATGGTGAAAATGGAAGTAGAGGTGCAGTGACTTAACCAGCAGGCTAGTGGCACAGCCAGGAATAGAATCATAAAGCATGGACATTCCCCCACTCTATCAGGCTCTAACACTACTTTAGGGTGTATTAGAGTCAACCACACCAAGGAAAGTTTTAATATCATTTGGATATGTTACGATAAGGGCCTCCATGGTCTTGTAAGTAGTTCTCAAGTGAAAACACTGCAGATCGTGATCTGACTAGATCTCATATAATTTAGCACATGGTGCATTGGTAATGAACCAATGCCCCAACATGATTCAAGGGAACACTGGAATCATGAGATTGCTAGAGGTGCAATTTTTAGGATGATGCAAAACTCTGGTCCTGATTTCCAAAAATCCTTAAATATACTACAGTACACTTTCAAGAGCAGAGTTCCTGATTATTCACTAAATGAGAATACATATTAGATATTTTCAAAGTCCTTTAGAAAACGTTGCTAATGTTTCATTACCAGTTTTGCAAATAGGATTGTTATCCTAGTGATGGTCTGCTATCTTAAGCAGATACCACCCATCATGGACCCTGTTAAGGGATGTATGTAGAAAAAATAAGCTTGCCCAAAAGAAAGCAGCAAAAATTGATTTTCAATGTTAAGTAGCTTTTTTACTAACAGTTTAGTTTGTTCCTCCTTAACTGTTATATGCCTCCAAAACAAGTTTAAAAACTTTAGAAGATAATCATTCTTGAGATGTGTGGGTGCAGAGAGAAGAAGACAGTTAACCAAGACAATATCATAGAAAGTAATTACAGAATTTACTAAACTTGGCTTAAAAAATCCAGTTTTCATTACTTTAACAGCAAAACTCATTCTATCCTATTCATAAGAAGGATGTCAAAACACCTACCCATTTAATTGTTAATTCCTTATTACATTTAATACTTGTATTAAAAAAAGTAAATTAATTTACAAAAATTATAGTATTTCATTACAGGTTTTTGGACATTTTAGATTGGAGCCTTCACTACTAGTCCTAAACAATTTACTTTTACTAGTATAAAGTGTGTTGGGATTCTTTGGCACGAAAGACTAGCAAAATTCAAGTTATACCAGTTCACGAATAAAAATCGTTAAGAACTACAGTTAAGAATGTTCAATGACCAATCAGAAGATTTTGGTGATGGCTAATAAAAGGACATTTGGTACCAGAAACATTTACCCTCCCATTAAATTATCTCCTCCTACCCACAAAACATCAGATAAACAATTCCCAAGCCATAATGGATTAGGGTAGAAAAAGAACAAAAATTGCCTCCCTCACTAATGAGTGAAGGGAGAGGTGAAACATGGCTGCAATTCTTTACCTGTGAGCTTTCCCCCGCCACTTGTAGGTCTGTGCTGAATCTGGGTTTATTTGAATGGCTCTGTCACAGTCTCTAATGGCAGCATTTGGCTTCTGTAGTTTCACAAAAACACTGACAAAAAGGACAAGATTTATTGTACATATTTAAAACCCAATCTCCATCCAATGTCTTCTATTGCCAACTCTCACAGGCAAGAAAACTAAAAGGCATTGTAGCGAGGCAGTGTGGTTCCCTGCCACCCCGGGGAGGGACAAGCCTCTCCGGACACCAAAATGGGTGGAGCCAGTGAATCCTGTGCTCGCTCCCCAGAGCTCACTAGAAGAACAGCCGCTAGAGAGGCCAGATGCCTATGGCCTAGCTCCTGGTTGGGAGACCCCAGCAATTGGCAGCTGACCTGAAGACTGGCCGATGCCTGATTATGACCAGAGCCTGGAGGAGCTGCCAAGCCTACCCCTCGCCAGTTACCCCGAGGAGCCCATGGTGCTTGACCCTTTGAAGGACACCATCTGGACCCAGGTACCTCTAGCGGGGGAGTTAGGACGTAGCTCGGGGGCAGTCAACCCTAGTCTGGCTGCAGCGCTGCCAGAGCCTGTCAGTGTGTTGCGGCCAGGATCCCCACTGACACAGCAGCAGGCCTTCTGCTGCTGCTAGGGCCCAGGGCTGGGATGCAGTGGAGTGGGTGGGCCTGCGACTCCCCCCCCCCCAATCTGTGGGTGGCAGTCTCCTCCTCTCCCAGGCCCTTCGGAGCCAGGAGTCTGGACTTGCTGCTTACCTATTTGCTCAGCATCTGCCTGAGGGCCTGAGCTATTGACTCTTTGTTGCCCCACCCTGACCCAGGGCCAGGGCCTGCTCGTTATATAACAGTTGCTCTGCTCCTGTCTGAGGAGCAGAGCCTGTGACTCAATACCGCCCATGGACCGGGTGTGAATAACTGTTATGTTTGCCTCTACTGCTGTCATGACATGAGATCCCTGTGGTCAGGCTAATTCCCCATCACAACTGAACGGAAGTAGTGAGGCGGTATGGTTCCCTGCCGCCCCAGAGAAGGACGAGCCCCAGCCAAACCCCTGTACAGGCATGTATTTAAAGAATTCTAAAGACAAAAGATTTTGTGCTGGTGAGAGTTCTATCTTGGTTACTGAAGTCTGCCATGTAGCCCCTGGACAGGTGAATCATGAGCTGGGACTGTGCAAGCTTTCATCAGTGTGCCTCAGTCTTGATCACCAAGAACCACTTGAGGGTGGAAGGAAGACAAGGTTCGAACTCTGCATAGAACTTAAGTTCTATGTTAAAAAGGTTTACTAAGTCCTACACACACAACTCAGATGCACTGTAAAGTTGGGATCAGCAAGGGAAGAGAATTTCTCAATTAGTGGTAGAAACCAGACAGAGCTGGTGCTAAGAGCCAATTCATAGAATAGTGAACTGAGAGATTAACAGGGATGCTGGGTTTGAGGGTGGACTACATGGAGCACTGGCCAATGACCCAGACTGGACAGAAAGCTGTACTTGGATGAATCATTTATGGTAAGTCAGTGTCCTTAAAACAACTGATGTTTTCTATGTGGTTTTTATTCAGAGAGAGTAATCTCAGTATTCAAGAACCACCCTGGATTTTGTTCACTCTGATTTTTCTTCTAAAAGGAACCAGACCAAAAAAGCTTTTGGCAGGCCTATTCCAAATAGGCAGAAAATCATTAGTGACAGAAACAGCACGTACAGTAACTCCTCACTTAACGTTGTAGTTATGTTCCTGAAAAATACGACTTTAAGTGAAACGATGGTAAGCGAATCCATTTCCCCATAAGAATTAATGTAAATGAGGGAGTTAGGTTCCAGGGAAATTTTTTTCACCAGACAAAAGACTATTTTTATATATATACACACACACACTTTTAAACAAACAATTTAATACTGGTACACAGTGATGATTGTGAAGCTTGGTTGGGGTGGAGGAGTCAGAGGGTGGGATATTTCCCTTACTGCTAAATGATGAACTAGCAATTGGCTGAGCCTTTAAGGGTGAACTCTGTCCCTCTGCAAGGCAGCAAGAATGGAGGGAGATATATCCATTTCCCTTAAGTACACTGCCTTGTTAATTAGATCAGCTTGCTGAGACTGCAACTGCTGCAAGCTCCCTGAGCCCTGCTCTATGGAAGATGGGGGTAAGTGGGGTGCAGGAGTAGGGGAGAGGGGGACACCCTGACATTAGCCCCCCTCTTCTTTCCCTCCCCCCCAGCACAGCAAGCAGGTGTCTCGGGGAGTAGCTCCAAAGCAGAGGGCAGGAGCAGCACATGGCAGTGGGGGGAGGGACACAGCTGAACAGCAAGCAGCTGCTGCACAGGGAACTTAGGAGAGCGGGGAGATGATAGGGGGCTGCCGGTCCACCCTGGTCCCAAGCCCCCCCACCAGCTAGCTGCAAGGGGCTGCTCTTCCTGCAAGCAGTAGACAAAGCAGACATTAGAAGGGAGCATTGCACAGCTTTAAATGAGCATGTTCCCTAATTCATCAGCAACGTAACAACGTTAAACAGGACAACTTTAAGTGAGGAGTTACTGAATTTAAGGAAAAAAGGCCTAACCCAGGTCGACTTTCACATTGGTTTTATTATGGTCTAGTTTCAGAACATGATATAACTTATAGCTTATATATAACGTCAGTTATAACTAGATGGCTGTGGACAAATTAAGGGCTTTATTACCAGTACTGAATGTGAAAAGATGTTTTTGGCTAAATGGACATACCATGGGACCAAACAGAAACCTTGAAGATCATGTAACATTTTGGGACTCCAACATGGAAAGCTGGGACAGAAACCTTTAGTCTATA
Organism: Trachemys scripta elegans; assembly: GCF_013100865.1. NCBI lineage: Eukaryota > Metazoa > Chordata > Testudines > Emydidae > Trachemys > Trachemys scripta. The sequence goes on along the minus strand of NC_048298.1, from coordinate 89,534,708 downwards.
AGTACACAGGATATTTTAAGCTGTATACCATCGGTAACATTTCAATATTCTATAAACTTTAGCTTTGGGACCGCTTAGCAAAGCTTTTTGTAATATTCATCTAGGAGAGCATGTTTTATTTCACAATTTCTTCTGTTTTAATAGTTGCAATATTGTCCTGGACACTGCTGGATAAGTACTATGACTGAAAGGTACCTTGGACTAAAAATGACCTTGGGGAAGGCAGAATCAGAAACATGCCAATGGCTACAAAATCCTTCCTTAGTGTCATAAGGAGGCTGTTAAGAACCAATGCAGGCAGGGGGAGAGACAATCATGAAAAGTAGTAAGTTCTCAACTGCTGTTAACAAAAAAGTAGTTTTCAAAAGCAGCAGCTTCTCCCTGTAGTCCATGCATCATCTAAAGTTTTAACCTTTATACTGCAGCTAGCTCCTATCCCTCCTCATAATCCACCATCAAGAAATTCACCAACTCCTGCTAGTCTACTGCTACACCATGTAAATAATGGCACATTTTATAAATGTAAGTTTTGTTATCAAAATAATTAGTGATTAATTAGCAAGGAAATAAGTTATGTGGTTATGAGCCACTTCAGCACTTCCACCCCTCACACCATTTTATCAAAAGTGTTGCAAGAAAATTTTTAAAGGTATTGAAGAATTAAGAGCATGTTTGAAGCTATACAATTCTGTGACATACTGTAAGATTCCCACATTTTCATAAGCTAGGTTGGAAATACAGTGCAAGCCAGATAGAAAAGGGGAGTTGCATTTGCACGATCAAGATCTCGTCTCAAACAACAAATTATGGAGGTACCTGGTAACCACTCCAAAGTTAGGGACTGTATTCTAAAACAGGGCATAAATCCCTTTATTTCTCCAGAAGTAGGCAACCAAGTGGTGTTACATTTCATACAGTTTTTACGACCCTTTATATTTTCTGTGCAGTTTTTTTTCCTCGTTTCTCTCCATAAATTTATAATATGAATCTGGGCGCTGGTTGAAATTTTTCCTTGTTTCTTACTTTTCATTGTTAATCAATCCAGACAAAAGCTTGATAGAGGTGGATCCTAAGGATATTTAGTGCAGCAAGTAGCTTAAAAAACCCCAAATGTTGTATTTGGGGTCATCTTTAGCAGTTCCTCATGTTATAACTGGAAGTTTGTGGGCTACACACACAAATTTGATTGATATAGAGGTGTACAAAAGTGATTTTCTGAGGTAGAGGAGACTGGGTGCCCAGAAGCCTGATCATTGAGGCTATGTTTATCTAAAACCTTCTGTCAGGAGGTACACTTTTCTGTCAGGTTTTACCTTACAGAAGAAAAGAGTTCATATGCAACTACTGACACAATGGTTAATACACACCTTTTGACAGAAAGTATTCTTCATCGTCTACCCACCACAGGTCTGCTCCCCCACTTTGTAGAACCTCACCCACAACATTAAAAAAATATACAAAAACTTCATTGAGTAGTTAGGGTTGATACATCCACCATACCAGACAAAACCACCATGGTTTTGTGAGATGTGGTCTATAACATATTATAATGGCTAGACATGCTGATGGATGGATGAATGGAAGGTGTGTACTGTTAAGTAATTTAACTTCTAATTTATTGGTTTTGTATAGCAATCTCAACCATTTCACAATGAAGGGCCGCAAATATAGCTGTACACATGCACACAGAACAATGCTCAATTGGCCAGAACAAAAAGTGGAGGTTAGCTGGACTGGATGACCCAGGAAGTAATTTCCGTATCTAGGTGAGAAAAAAAATCTAAAAGTTAATTGCAGATGGTCTTCTTGCTAACTATAACACAAGAAACTTTAGATTTTTCCTTATAAGTAGGGCACTACCAAATTCACAGGCCACTTTGGTCAATTTCACGGTCACAGGATTTTAAAAATAGTGAATTTCATGATTTCAGCTATTTAAATCTGAAATTTCAGTGTGTTGTAATTGTATGGGTCCTGACCCAAAAGTTTTGTGTGTGTGTGTGTGTGTGTGTGTGTGTGTGTGTGTGTGTGTGTGTCAGACACACACAAGGTTATGGAGGGGGGGGTTGAGTTACTGCTACCCTTACTTCTACACTGCTGCTGGTGGCAGTGCTGCCTTCAGAGCTGGGCAGCTGGAGAGTGGTGGCTGCTGGCAGGAAGCCCAGCTCTGAAGGCAGAGCCACCGCCAGCAGCAGGACAGAAGAACAGCATGGTATGGCAATGCCACCTTTACTTCCGTGCTGCTGCCTGCAGAACTGGCCCCTTAGTCAGCAGCCGTCACTCTCCAGCTACTCAGCTCTGAAGGCAGCAGCGCAGAAGAAAGGGTGGCATGGTATGGTACCCTTACTTCTGTGCTGCTGCTGGGGCTGGGTGTACTGCCTTCAGGGCTGGGTGTTTGGCCAATAGCCATCGGTCTCCAGCCGCCCAGCTCTGAAGGCAGCACAGAAGTAAGGGTGGCAATACAGCAACCCCCCTAAAATAACCTTGTGATAGAGACTGAACAATGTAATAGGAGACAGTCTATCACATCTGACTTGCAGTCCAATAACTCCCAAGAATTATGTGAAACTAAAAGCTATTTTGCTTTTTTTCCAATCTTTATACAGGTTCAGAATGTCCTTTCCACCTTAAATCTCCCCCCAAATTATATACAAGCTGGAATCTCAGCTTTCCAGTCCATCATGGCCCCTTTAAAGAGATCAGGTTATGTATAGGAAAACAAATCAGTGGTCTATATATCACTCACCTGGCTCGCTTAGCATACAAGATGGCTAAATGAGGATTCAACTTGATTGCTTCAGTGAACAAGTTAATGGCTTTCTGAAGTTCACCTGAAAGGCAAGTACCAGTAAAGTTTCAATTACCCCACAGTGAGATAAAATCCAGTTTTCCATCATCTACTGGGTGTTGTGTACCATCAACATAAGAAGAAAGTCACATTTCTGTCTTAAAGTTTACCAGTATTATTGAAAACCAACACCACCCCAAATTACTATAAAATAATCTATTTCAATGTACTTTGCACATCTGACTTTTTTTTTTGACTAGTCATTTATGCAGTTTCCCCTTTTATTTATGTGGGTCTTCCACACAGCAACAGGGGAAAGAAAAACAGTTAAAAATTGGAAGTGCAATGGTAAAACAAAAACATGCACAGGAACTCATGGACAGATGTAGTACCCAAAACCAACTTCAAATTTAGTCAATTTAAAAATAAAAGTTAAATACATCCATTTACAATTCCCTATCGAACATATAATGGCAGATATTTTGGACCAAAATTAGTAATCCCTAGAAAGACAGCCCAAATGTACTTTTAACCACTATTAAAATGGAGAATTTTAAATTTAATGTGTTTTTAGTAAGAAAAAAATACGCCCTAAAATACTGTCTTATCTTCAAAGGGTCCCTTTAAATAAGACTATTTGCATGTACGGCAGCGCTGAGATTAGCAACAAAAACACTCCAAAACAGTGGAAGGCAGCAGAGCAAGGAAATCCTGAAGACATCAAGATTTTGAGCTAAAGCATGTGGACTGCCTAGGACACAACACATGCTGCTGTGAAAACAGACGTGGGCAAGATGGACACATGTTTTTTAAAATGGATAATCCACAGAGCCACATCAGGTTCCCCATCAGTACACAACCAGGCTGCAGAAATAGTGTTCTATTCATCAGTTTGATGAGTGGCAATCTTACCAGTGTAAGAGCTTTGTTCTCTGCTGGTTCCCCCCTCCCCCCAATCTCTTCTTTTCCTGGGCTATTCCTTTATTTGTTTAATGAAGGTGTTTCAGAACACAATTTATACAGAATCTTATATACAAAATGAAGTTGTGTTGTGCCAGGATACCACTGAGGGAGTGGAGGGTGTAAAACAAACAGCTTTGGCAGGCAAGAAGAGTGGTATCCATAACCAAAAAGCAGGATGTGCAGACCAGGGCTCCCCCATTGAACTTCAGTATTACCATGCTTCTAGGCATCTCTCGTTAAGACAACTAATTATATCTGGAACTCAATACAAGGAATGAATTCCACCAGCAGAAGCTTTTAAACAGACCACTCCCTAGCCCCACTCCTTCCTGCAGACTGGAAGAATTCCAGGACACTAAGTCAGATTTTAACAGACTTTTAAGTGAAAGCACTGGCCACAACAGCAGATGATAACAGCTACACCCTCCAAGTATGTGCTAAGGTACAGAACCCCTCACCTTCACCTAGGGCATGAATGCCCTCCATCTTCTTCTCATTGGCCTCGTCCATCATCTCTTCAGTTACCTATGAAACAAAGGAAACAAAGTTGAGACCAAAAGCAGCAGACTTAGATGGAGGGTCAGGAAAGGGAACTAATGTTCTCTAGCTCTAGGATTCTGCCTAATTTGGGCTAAAGATTCAGTTAAGCAAGCATCAGGGGGTAGCCGTGTTAGTCTGTATCTATAAAAACAACAAAGAGTCTGGTGGCACCTTAAAGACTAACAGATTTATTTGGGCATAAGCTTTCGTGAGTAAAAACCTCACACTCCCAAGTGTATTTAAGTTCAATTTCAAAAAAGAAGGGAGGAGAGCAGCATACTGCTCATAAGGAATAGGAGGACACCCAAATATTATTTTTCATTTGTTAGTGAGGGATTTCTATATTTAGTTTTCAATCAGACATTTAAAAAAAATTTAGTTGCTCATTTTTATGTCCAGCCATGATTCTCACCAAAGTTAATGGGAGTTCTGCTACGGTCTCTGATGGAAGCAGGCTTTTAATTAGGAGAGATCTTAATTTTCAATGGCCGAGTTTCCTGTTCAGAAGGGAAGGGTAGGGTGGGGGTGGGAGAACTGAAGGCATTAAAAGCAATGACTGGCTGTCTAACCAATATATGTTTCCTTTGAGTTTAAGTTTCACTCACCCCCCCCCCCCCCCAAAAAACCCACAATCAAAACAAAACACCAAAAACTATACAGAAGGCAGCAACTCCTCCAATGCAATGAAAGTTGAAGATGTGTTTACCTCCACATTTTCGTCTCCCATTTCTTGGGGATCATCCTTGTCTGGTTCAATCACTCCCTCATTGTCAATTTCTGCAAAGACAAAAGTTAAGGATTTGAACACTAATGTGGAAAATTAAATTCTTCCACCTACAAATACAATAGATAGTGCTACATTCATGTTCAAACTGATGAATAGTTGCAGTAACAGTTACTTCCTTACCCAAGTCACTCTCCTCACTCTCAGGCTCTGGTGGCTTAACTGGCTCCTCTGGCTGCTTGTCTGTTTTGTCCTAATAAAGGGAGGACAGAAATCTGTAGGTATGTGTTATCTATGGTCAAGTAGTCCATTTCCAGGCCAACAATCCCAAGGCATCAGAAAACTCCACTATAAAGTCTTCAGCAGCTAAAGGATATCCCACGTATGGCTAAGGAGATTTATTTGTAGTTTTAAAAGTATGACATAAAACCCTTCTCCTCACTTTCCTACACCAATTCCAACTTCTGACCCATAAATTGCTGTTTGTCAGACTTTCCTTTAGGGTTTATGCTTTAATAACTTTCAAGTAAATTGGCATATCATCCACGTAGTATCATCCACATTACTAGAGCCAACATTGCAATGAACACTAATTTGCCCCTTACTTCCAGTCTCAGTGGAACCAAGGTTTGAATGAACCACAGAAACTGGATTTCCCTTGCCCACAGATGTGCTGATTTGTGATCAGAGATCCTCTTTGCATAGCATCTAAAACAGCTTTTCCTATCCATCCATACAGCTAAAACTTAGCTTGTGTCTCAATTACCGCAGCCCTTTTCCTATGGCCTTGACAACGTAATCGTGCTCCATTCATATCCATTCAGAATGCTGATGCAGAGATAATTTTCTTAGTCTGTTGCTTAGGCCATAACACCTTTTTTAGCATCCCTCCACTGGCTTCCCCGACCTCTTATGCATCAAACATAAGTTGCTTGACTTCACTTTCAAGGCCCTTCATGGCCAATTCCCGACCCTATCATCTCTCCTACACTGTCCAGATGTTGATTCCAGGCTCCACTGAGTATTGTTACATTTTCCAACAAGTACCTTTGTGCTTTCTCCCATGCTGCCACTCATATTTGGGAAAAGCTCCCAATAAAAATCTAAAGCTACCTCATCGTGCGCCAGCTCTCCTTTGCCATGATGCCTACAAAAAACTTGACAATAGGTAAGCTACTGGTGCACTGATACCACTATCTATCAAGCTGACCAACATTGTCTCATTGTGTCCTTACATTCCTGTATGTAGCCATTTGTTGCCTCATCTGTTATACTTAGATAGTCAACTCTTTGGGGCAGGGACCATCTTTTTGTTTGTACTGCAGCTAGCATACTGGGATCCTGGATAATGACTAGAACACCTAGGCACTATGGTAATACAAGTAATAAGTAAGAGCTCAGGTACATTAGACAGAATGGCATGTGACAAGTCTGCAAGCACTATTAACAAAAGGCTCCCTTCAGTCTCTGAAATGGTCACAATCCAGCACCAAATATATAAGATTCCTCAATGTTTCCAGTCACCTTCTTTGGAAATTTTAAACAAACCCATTTGTCCCATTCTTCGTGCAAATTCTGACAGCAAATTTTTTTTAATAATTTTTTTTAAGCACAGAATTCTAATGTTTATAATTATAAATATCCCATCTCTTACCTTCATTGTTTCTGCAGAGGCATTGTCCGGAGCAGGTGGTATTGTCCCTCCCATGCTTTTTTAAAAAAGGGGGGAAAACAAAAGTTACTGAAGTGCAGCCTTTTCAGCAGGGTTTCAATTAAAGAGAATGAGAAAGGACTGTCCCAAGAAAAGCTGAAATGGAACCAACCCACCAGTTAACATCTGTCAAAGGGAAAGCATCCAACAGCAAAAAGCAGATGCACACCAGCGCTTTTATCTGGCTTAATGCAGCAATAGTTAGTTCTGACTCAGTCGGCCCCTGCATCTTAAATTCTCTATTGTAAGACACTCATTTTAAAAAAGAAATGCTGCTTTTTTTGAAAGCAGAAATTGGTCATGCTACTCTGACCTATAGATAAGTTTTGGAAAAAGTTGGATACAATTTTGTTAGATCCTTTTCCATCTTTAGATAATGCAGCACTGAAAAATGCTAGCAGTTTTCACCCACTAAGAACAGACTTTCTGATGGAAGGAACCAGATAATGAAAAACTAGCCATTTGAAAATGGTTTATGCTACAACCATTCATGTTCTGCTGTATAAAAAAAAATTAAAAAAAAGTCGTATGTGAAAAGTCCACACAAATAAAAGGCAAACTAACTACACAACAGAAATATTGAGTCTGCCATACACAAAATACTATCAAATGCAAATGAAACTGCGATCTGTTTGAGTACTCAAGTGTTTCTTTAACACCAGTAGATTAGTAGTATTTACTCTGACAATATCCTTTTAATGCAACATAAACACACTGCATTAAGACTTTGGATGAGCAGCGAAGGAGAACCAGTGTTTGAATAGCCTAGCTCAGTGTTTCTCAACCTTTTTGTGCTGGCAACCCCTTTGGACTTAAAAAAAATTGTGACTCCCACCTCCCCCAAAAAAACTGCAACCCCCTACCTTAAGCTCAAGGTGCGGGGCTTCCACCTTGCTCGGGGTCCAGGGCTGTAACATGTAAATTAGCTTTGCAGGGTCCTCTGTGACGTGGGGATCCAGGCAATTGCCCTGCTTCCTACCCCCTAATGCTGGCCCTGCTTGCGACCCCCACCCCAAACCCTTCCATGACCACCCTTGGGGTCTCAACCCTCAGATTGAGAAACAATGATTTAGCTCATTAAGAAGTAATAGAATATACTTACATACCCTATAACAAACAGTACTGCAAACAGGGCCGCCTTTAGGGAAAATGGCACCTTGGGCAAACTTGCATTTTGGTTCCCCTGGTCCCCATGGGTGTGGTGCCCCCCCAATGCCCCAGAGGCTCCCCTTCTTCCCTTGACCCCAAAGGCCTGTTCCAACTCCTATGCCCCTAACCCCTGCATCCCCCTCCTACACCCACGCAGGCAAACTGACCTGGATGCACAAAGCAGCTGGCATTGCTGCTCGCTCCCCCCCAGACTACTGCTGCTCCTCTGCTCCGCGGGGAGGGGGGGGGAGAGAAGGGAAAGAGGGAGTGCGAGAAGCAACATCAAGGCTCCCTGCATGCAGGTCACTTTCCACCTGGGCTGCATAAGGAGAGGGCACAAGAGAAGCAGCTCCTGATACCTCACAGCACAGTGCAGGCTGGGAAAGTGACCTGGATGTAGGGAGTCCTGGTGTGTGTGTGTTGAGGAGTGGGGTGGGGTGGGGGAGGGACGGTGTGTGAGAGAGCGTGTGGGGGTAAAAACAGCTAACAAAAGCAAAAGCTGGCCAAAACACCATGTGCTGCTCCCACTTAAAGGGAACCATCACACTCTCTCATCCTTCACATTTCTCATATGAACTACCAGGGCTTGAATTAAATTTTTGTATAAAATTGTGGTGAATTTAAAAACGGTTTAAAGTGTTTTAAAAATAAAAAATATGAAAAAATTTAATACATTTTATTTACAGTGTCTTTATTCATACTAGTCTTGCTAGTCCTTTCCCCCTAGGCAGAGAGGGGCAGAGACTAGGATCAGGACCAGTGGTGCCCCCAAAAGACCAGGCCAACCCTCCAAATTGGATCCGACCCACATCCCTCCCCAGACCGAACCCCCTGAACTGAACTAGACCCACGTTTCCCTCCTCCCCCCCGACCAAACTGGACCCAACCCACATCCCTCTCTAGACCAGGGGCGCTGGTGGGGAGGATGGGGGGAAAGGGACTCCAGTTGCTTCGAGGGGGCTCACCTGGAGCCAGGAGCACCCACTGCGTGCTGCTTCCTGCCCAGAATGGTCCGGGACCCCTACACTCCCCAGCCTCCGCATTCAAATAATGGTGGGGCAGAGCTGCATGCGCAGCACCCTCCCACCAGTACTGCCCCAGAGCCAGCAGGGGCCCAAGAGCCCAGGGAGGAGGCAGGGGCCATGCCACTGGGGGAGCCCACCTGCCTGCGGCATGCAGCAGCCAGAAACCACCAGGCCTGTCGCTGAGCCTCCCTCTCCCCCTTCCCCCTCACAGCGGAGCTGCAGCGCCTGAGGGCTCTCCCCCTCCCCCCAAGCCCTCAGGCGCTGCAGCCAGAGGAGCAAGTGGGGAGGGGGGGAGAAGGCAGCCCTGGGTCCACTGGCAGAGAAGAGAGGTGGGGAGGGGCTGGGAGGAACAGTGGCCGCAGCACATGGTGCCCTCTTTGGTGGGCCGCTGCCCACCCCAAAGGCTGGTCCTGACTGCAAATACCCTTGGGTGTAATTACTTTGCTCACTATTTACAGGTGGGAATGCAGTGCACATGGCAACAGTTCCTTCTAAACTTTTGCCCTTAACAGGCTCTCAGACTTCAGGTGCAACTTCTAAGCATTTATTTAAGCCAACCCAAAGAGATTTCATGGTAACCCCCCCCCCCCCCCCCGCAACAGCCAGCAGCTCAGCAAAAATGAGCAACACTAATGACTAGTTGAGGCTACCCTGCATGTGCTTACAGCCCACAGGGATGCTTGCTCTTCTGCACAATCCATGAAAGGAAGCCATTAGTTGAGTTCTAAATAGCTTGAATATTTAATAGTTACAGCGCCAACATGGACCCTATCAAGAAATTAAGATTCACATGCATCCATCTAATGCTTTTAACAACATTTTAATGCCACTATTATGCTTAATGAAAAAAGGAAACGTGTTAGGAACATTTTCAACAACTGGTTCATTTGCTCAACATATGGGAGGAAGGGGGGGGGGGAGAGAAGAGGAGTGACCATATTCGTTTTTGGTTTTTACTGGGGAGATTTTCAATTCATTAACCCTAAGAAGCCAATAAATGCTGGGATAGATACTTGTATTATTCTGAGATCTGCAACTAATACCCCTAAACAAGTGCTAAATCAAAGTTGGTCTGAAGGATGAGTGAGTTTTAAGTTCTGATACTTTGAACCATCTCAACCTGAAAAAAAAAAAAAAAAAAGCAATATACCATGCTATCGATGGTGTTTATTTCTAGCCCTTGTGACTCAGAAAGTTCTGGACCCTAGGGTACAGGTAAAATGTGATATGCCTGAATTCAAGAAAAAAAGCTATATAACTACCCAAACTTCAACACTCTCAATACAGAAAAAGGGATTTGATATTCAACTCAAAAGATTCCTATTCTCTCTCACACACACAGTTGAAAGGAATATTCAACCTGAAGTAATCAGTTTGAAAAATTAATAGTTTTAGGGACTGCATCAGCCCCAGGCCCCTGTCAGTTTTTGTCATCTTGCAACATTTTTGGGGCTTTATTTTTCTCCCCAATTTTTCTCTCCCATTTGAGACATGTAAGCAGTATACTAAAAAAATGTTTTTCATTTAGTCTTTTACATGTGATATCTTAGATGTTACCTATAATAGTGGGCAAAATATTCTCAGAAAAAAAGAGAGTGCGCTTTTTAAAACAGGGTCTTTTATACTTACTGACAGATTTCCAATTAATAATGCTTCCTTCCTCTCTGAGGAAAATATCAGCAAGGACTTATTTTCTCCTTCCTGAGTTCTTCTAGAACATCAAGAGGGAACTAGCTGTTGGAACCAAATGGGTGCATTCCATAGATAGATTTATTTGGATGGTAGAAGTCACTAGACTTTGGCAGACCTTATATTTCTTGTCTTCTGTTTCCAAACAATCAGCACTTATATTTTCATTGTGAGAAGCACCTGTCTCAAATCCATGTTATTTCCAGCAAGAGCTACAGTGCACACATACTGCAAGTGCCTTACTATGTGGAACCTAGATTGATGGTTGCGGAGGAAAAAAATCTACATCTCACAAGAGGGACTTTGGGCACTTTGTATTGTAAGCCACCACACACTTCTGGGACTGTAAAATCGGATCACTTGGGCTTTCTGAACCAGGAGGCTAAAACCTGTTGGATGGTGGAGGACAGGTAAAGTTCGGACAGTAGGGTCTTGTTTGAAGGCGTTTAACACGTGCTATACGGTGGATGCCCCTTGCTGCGAGTTACTTTTGGGGCTCTGAACTACCGAGTTACATCGGGGGCAGATTTACTGAGACAGACGGACAATTGCTCCAGCTACGCGGGTCAAGACACGGGTCCTCCCACTGCCAGGTTTAGGCGCTAAGCTGAGCGCCCCGTGTCTGGAAGCAGCGATGCCTCCCTGCACAGCGCCTCACGCCAGGCTACGCCATGGGCCGGGCAGCGCCCGAGACTGGCTACTGCCGAGGGTCCGGCCCCAGACCCAGACCCAGCCCGGACAGCGCGCTGATCGCGCTCCCCCGCACCCGGCTCCGCACCCGGGCAGCGCCGGGGCCAGGGTCCGACCGCCGCGCCCTGCCCCCCAGCCAGCCCCGCGACACCCCCCCGCGAGGAGCCCCGCCCCGGCACGCGGCGCCGACTCACCTCTCCACCCACTCGCGCAGAAAGCGCAGCTCCTCGCTGTGCAGCAGGCCCGGGTTCTCCTTGCAGAGCTTCACGAAGGCCCGCAGCTCGCTCACCTTCCGCGGATCCATGGCCGGCCGGGCCCCCTCACCGCCGCGCTGGAACTTCCCAGCCCCCGCGTCCCGCTCCCCGCGCAGCTCCGCCTCCGGGCTCCCGTCCCCGTGCTGCTGCTGCAGCGGCCGCCCTACCCCGCGCGCAGGCCTGGCAGTGCCTCGGTCCCGCCCCGCGGCTCCGCCTCCGGGGTCCGCAGCCCCCCGCCCCCGCTGAAGCCCCGCCTCTCGGCCCTTCCGCTACGCGGCTGCCGGAACCTTCTAGAAGGCGAACGTGTGACTGTCCGTTACACGTCCTGCCTCCGCGCGACCCACGCGCCAGTCCGACACCCCCCCCACTCTGTTACGTCATCAGCTGCCTCCTCGATTCACATAAGACCCTACTCGGCGTTGGCCGGGCAACCCCTAGCATTCGCCTGAGGCACCTCCTTTATAGACGGGCGGCGGTTTGTGTCGCCACCTAAGGCTTGGGACACGCCAGGGGATGGGCGCTTGTAGATGACGTAATCAGCCAGGGTAGTCGGCTTAGAAGGCCCCGCAATGTGCAAGTGGTGTATGTGAGGCCGCTGGGGGCTGGGAGCGCTGCCACGCGTGGGGGTGGGGATGACAGCCGCCGTAGAGCAGAGGATGCGGGGCGCTGGTTTCCGTACAGAACAAGGCACCCTGCAGTAGCGCGATGCCTGCGGGGGGCGCAGCCATGCTCTGGCTCCCAGCGCAGAGGCTTATCCCGGCTGTGAAGGGCTTGTGCAGTTTATCAGGTCAGAGACTTTAATTCCTTTTAATGGCGAATCTCTCCCCCCTCCTGGGGGCCTGACACTCACTGCTGCGAGGTGCCCCCTTCCTCGCTCGAGGGCCTGTGTCTCTCTTCCCACTGCCGCCTCCTTTTTTACTCCATGCATTTAAGGATCCAGAGACTATTTGGCCTTTCCACTGTATCTTTAATAACCCAGTTCAACACATTTGATTGTCATGATAAAGTGTAAAATAGACCCTTGTGGGGAATCTAACTACAGTTAACTGTAAGGTCTGTGAGGCAGGGATCCCGTATATTTGTGCTGCTGTATAGAAATAATAATCACTAGATGTTCAAGATGACATTAATGCACATGTTAATTCCCTTTTTGTGACAAATAATGTGAGTCAGATATTTGTTTCCTTTTTATTGGTAAAATTGATGTTAAGGAAAATACATGTACCTCACTCCTGCTTTCAACATTGAAAATTACAAGGTTTGTAAAGCTAGGATATCCACTTCAATACAAAACCAAGTATTGCTGAAAGCTTTTTAAAAATGTGTTTTACTTCCCATTTTAGAAGACAATTAAAACCAAGTATCAGTTTTTGGCATACTCCTGCAGCTGCACAGAGCTCCTTGAGGGATCTGGGCCTTACTTATACAGCACATGCATAAAACGTGTCAAAGCACATTACGAGCACTAAAAGGCTGCTGGCAGGGCAAGAATCATATTTTTGAAAAAGGTATTTAGTAACATAGATAAGGAATGTGATAAAGATAGAACTTTAAATTAGTAAAATTGAAAGATTTTAAAAGTCAAATTTTTGTGTCCGCCCTTTATGCTTTATATTTATGTACATTTAGGTCCAGATCCTCAAAGCCTAACTCCCATTGAAACCTTTGAGAATCTGGGCCTTTGTGCTTAGCTTGGAGAATGAAGAAAGACTAGTTAGTTTTGCTTCCTGGTACTCCCACTTGCAGAATGAAGCAGTATTTAGTTTGCAAAGACTGAAGCAGGGGTAGGCAACCTATGGCACGTGTGCCAAAGGCCGCACGCAAGCTGATTCTCAGTGGCACTCACACTGCCCTGGTCCTGGCCACCAGTCCGGGGGGCTCTGCATTTTAATGTAATTTTAAGTAAAGTTTCTTAAACATTTTAAAAACCTTATTTACTTTACATACAACAATAGTTTAGTTATATATTATAGACTTATAGAAAGAGACCTTCTAAAAATGTTAAAATGTATTACTGGCACGTGAAACCTTAAATTAGAGTGAATAAAGGAAGACTCATCACCCCACTTCTGAAAGGTTGCCGACTCCTGGACTGGAGGAATAAGTCCAATCAAAAAACCAAAAGCTTTTCTTTCAGGGTGCAGCACAGTGTCAGAACAGGTCGAGACTAGCTTGCCTTAGCCAGGCAGCACTGCTGGCGGAACTTTTAATGGCCCGGGCGGCAGTGCTGACCAGAGCCGCCACAACCCAGTACTGCACTAGGGGGCTATTCCAGCATAGCTGTGTTGAGGTAGAATCTGTAGTGTAGACATAAACCACATCTATGCTATGGGGAGTATAGTGGCGTAGCTACAATGCTGTAGCTATGATGATATAACCCGATAGTGTAGACACAGCCTACGGTGAGGGAAGGGGTTAATCCCATTGCTGTAGGAACCCCCCCCTCCTCCCCACGAGCAATGGTAGGTTGATGGAAGCATTCTTCTGTTGACTTAGCTGCATCTACATGAGGGATTCGGTCAGCATAGCTATGGTGCTTGGGTCTGGATTTTTCAGACCCCCTGAGCGCCGTAGTTTTGTGAACCTAAATTTTAAGTGTAGACCAGGCTATAACCAAGTTCCTTAATACTACTCTAGCAGTATAATAGGACCTTATAATTGGCACTGCCTCAGGGCATGTCTACACTAGAAACTTACATCCACCTATGTCAGGTTGACTTACAACCACCAGTCATTACTGCGGTGGTTCATATCCACACTACCCTCCTTCTCTCAGTAGTGCACATCCCCACCAGAAGCACTTCCCTGACTTAAGAGGGGCAGTGTGGGGGGCTGAGAGCCTGGGCTGTCAGCTCCACAGGCAGCTCCCTGCTAGGAACCTCTTCCCCCTCTCCCCTTCCCCCCGGCTCTCAGCTCCTGCCCTCCCCTCCCCCCTGGGCTCTCCGCTCCCTGCTGCCAGGATTCTGACTGCCCCCCAGGCTCCTGGTGGAGAGCTATTCACCCAGAGTCCAGGTGGTTCTCGGGCTCTCTGTGGGGAGTTGCCGGGAGGGGAGTCAGAAGCAGGGAGGATGCAACCTGGCTGCGAGTGGGGAGTCTGGGGGGCAACTGGCCTCTAGCTGGAGCTCCCACATGCCCCATGGTGACAGCCCGGCTTTCTTGTCAATTTCACTGTTCCATAAAATTGACAAGAATGACAGCCAACAGTCGATATAAGTAACCTGCAGTGTCTATGTAGACACTAACTAAGACCTACGTCTCTCGTGGAGGTGGAGTTATGATGTCAGTGTAGTAGGGCACTTACATCTGCAGGAGCAAGGCTGTAGTGTAGACACTGATATAATTAGGTCGTCGTAAGATGCCTTACATCGACTCTGGTGTAGATCAAGCCTGAGTGATGTAAAGGAGAATTAAGGTCAGAGGGTCTAGTTACTGGGTGCAGGACGTGGCTGTGACTGGGAAGCTCAATTATTTAGTTAAGTCCCCACTAGCATTGGCAGTCTTGTAGCCAGGCACCACAGTAGTTATCCAGTAGTGAAAGACTGTGATACAGACTTGCTAAAATAATAATTAAAAATCCAAATCTAGAAAGTTGTTTTGAGGATAAATCGATGACGAGGGATATTCAATGATATTAAAGTTATCATGTTCTTGTTTCTCTCTTCCTATGCAGTTCCCCAACCTCTCTGCACACTGCTAGTTCTTATTGTAGTTGTCTGTTTTGCCAGTGTGACTGGCTCTTGGGATTGGGAATAGGCTATGGAGACTTTCACTTCTGAATGACTAGTTCCAGTTCAGTTTAGGATGATAGTAAATAACTTAGTTAAGTACTAACTGGAGACTCTGAGGCAGCCTCCATATGAATACATCTATCACGATCACACTCACTGGCCCTTTTGTTGGCAGTCTCAGTACAAAGATTGATTGCAAAGGCCATAAAAACTGAACTACCCTTTCCCTCATAAGGTGGGCCTTTGAGGACATGATCAAAGCATATTGGCAGGATGATGGGGGAGGTTGGTTGACAGTGCTGTGCAATCTCTTTTTTTGTGGGTAAATTAAACATTTCATTTTTCCTGCATGCCCATCATGCACAGATAGAGGAGATTAATCACACACAAACCAGCACAACTCTCCTCTTTCAAGCATGCAGTCACTGGTTTGTCAATTCCAATGTACTTTAACTTTACGTAATTTATTCATTCTAGTCCAAGCTTATAACTTTGCTATATTTATTTCATCTGTAAATCAATCATTATTTGAGTTTGTATTTTAATGGTTTTATAGTCAACTATGCGAGCAACAAGTTGAAAAGTGTTAAGGAGAGTTATCATTGCAAGAAAAGTGGGATGAACAGTGCTAAGAGTGAGATCTTTAGAGGGTATATAAATTTGCTGTATGATACCTGGAAAGGTCTTTCATCTTCATACCGTGCATTTCTTTTTCTTTAGGCTGCAAGTCCTGTTTCCTTCGGAGATT
Organism: Trachemys scripta elegans; assembly: GCF_013100865.1. Classification (NCBI taxonomy): domain Eukaryota; kingdom Metazoa; phylum Chordata; order Testudines; family Emydidae; genus Trachemys; species Trachemys scripta. The sequence continues at coordinate 89,518,699 of NC_048298.1, read as the reverse complement.
TTCCATCCAGCCTGCCCAGCAGAGGAAGATTCCAAACCGGTACCTGGGCCAGCCCAGCTCCTTCACACATCCACACCTTCTCAAACCAGGTAAGGATCCTGAGCCATTGGTAGTTAACTAGTGGCACCCATCATATGTTTCCCTGAGGAAGTATCTTAGTTGTCTGCATCATATAAAGGGGTCTGTAGCTTGGCTATCATTTATATTTACTTTATTCCAGTAATTTTATTCCTTGTGGAATTCTCTTGTTCTGAGACACCATCTGATTCTAGAGAGAGGCTAGGTTCCTATACCCTAATCCATAGATTGACACATTCCAGATTTATTTTCCTTTCCGATGCAATCTTCCTCTTGCCACAGACACAAGTACTATAGACCTTTTCTGTCAGTGACACTTCCTTAGCTGGCTATCCTGCCAATATAATCTAATTCATTTTTAGAGTCCTTTTCACACTCCGTATCACAGAAATGTTTCATAGACAATACTCCGTGAATCAAAGAGAAAAGGAAGGTTTTAAGAGGTGAGATTTAAAGAGGGGATGTGGCTCAGAAGAAGGGGTTGGGAAGCAGAATTCCAGATAAACAGGACAGCACAGGTTTAAAGAGCACTTTCCTCCTTTCCCCCAACTATGGAGGGATGTGTAGAAGGAAGAAAGGAAGACACCGGCATAGGTGACTCTAAAATTAGAGAGGTACAGTAGGGAACAGGAGAGCAGATTAAGTTGGTGCACCATTGTGAGATCAGAAAGGTGTGCTGGAGATCAGTGAAAGTGAATATGGCAAAAAGTAAGGCATTAAGCAGATTTATAAGAGTAAAAATATATTTTTAATTTATTATAATCTAGAAAAGAGATGCTGTATAAAGCTAAGAATTCTGTTATTGGTTAACAGTTCCCACATAATCAAGGCTGGTATTGGGAAAAACTAAGTTTATCGAATAGTTAAGAATGCACAAAACTTATTAAAACAGCTAGGATTGTAAATGGGTACTGATTTATTTAAAATAATAATTGATCATTTGCAGTCATTCTGAAAGCCTAAAAATGAATAGTTAAGGCTAAAGGAGTTTACAAACTCCGTTGGCACAGCTGTAATGCCAGTGGAACTCCCACATTGCATTAGCCACTACAAACAACTTTTAAACATCACCAGATTTGCAGTGACATGTATGAAGCCCATTGGAATGAGATAGAGCATTCAGAATTTCAAAATTCCATAGTGGATAACTCCAGAATTCAGTATCTGACCATAAAATATATAGATCTGTGCACGTTGCCTCTTCTAGGGCTATAGAATAAAACAAATATGAAGTTTCTTAGACCAAACAGGTTTTAAGATATGTTTTTATTTTTTCTAAAAGTTAGAATTTAATTAAAGTGAAACACTAATTTTTCAAAGTCCATTTCCTCAGGAAAAATTAGTTCCCCCAAATTCTCCTCTGGCTAGAAACCACAAATGCAAATTTTTTTTAGAAAGCAGTTGTTGAAGGAGGCTGCCGAGTGAGCTAATACCTCACAACGAGTTGCAATTTTAATCATTGAGCCATTATTCCATAGTATAGCAAACAGGAAAAGAAGTATGAAAATAGACATTAGAATATGAAAAATATATATATCTCAAAATAGGAAGGACATTAGCCAAAATACCCTTTAAGACTTGCATTCTGTTAGTTGAAATCATAGTTAAACTAATCTCCGGTATTTTTAAAATACTTAGGCTGTTCTTGTGTCCTCCCTCTGGTTTCAGGTTTCAGTGACAGTCTCTTGTTCTGTGTACAGTACTTCTTATTCTTTGCTAGTGAAGGATGGTAACGTGAAGTTCCAAGAGAGAATTTGTATCGTTGATCATTAGAAGTGTAGCTCCTTTTCATGTTCAACAGATCCCACCTTATTAATCATTGGGATAAATTAGGTCTTTTATGGAGGAGTTTTCTTTGCTCAGTCAAATACTCTGACATCATCCTGGAAGGCTTGGCTTGTTTCTAAATTGAGCCCCTTGATTGGTTAAATATTCAAGGACAATCTCTCTGTCTCTGATTGATCTGATGTGGTACCTATAAAACTGACTTTGCCTTTTACACTTTAGAACTAACTAATATATGACTTGACATGGCACCAGAATGTCTGTCGAAATACAACCTTATCTGATGAAATTAACACTAGACTTAGCACCACAGTATTCTGTTCAATGTCTAGATGCCATAAAAGCTGATGGTTTCCAACAGGGTTAAAGTTTAGCTTGTTTTGCCACCACTTTTCCCCCTCCCCTGCCCAGTAGTTGTTGTCTGGCTTCAGTTTGCTCCCAGAATGCTTTGGGTTTTTGTCTAAGGTTGCTTGATCAAAATCTTTGCCCAGAAGTTTTAGGGCAGTAAAGTTAATTGGTTTAAAACAGTCTTTTTTCCCTGCACAGTGTAGGAACAGAGTGAACCAAGGATGTGGATATCTGAGATCAAAGAGGCAGGATGGAGAGTAGTGGAAAGTGGGTTCTGAGGTCAGAACGATCAGAGGAATGGGAGAGCAGTGGAGTGGGAGGTATGAGGTTAGCGAGATAGCATGGAGTTTTAAGGAGAGCCTTGAGCAGGAGGGGGAGAAGGTGATTATGAGATCAGAATGTTACTTCATCCATTTTGTTTTTCATTCATAGGGGAGGTAACACCGGGATTGTCACAGGTGGAATATGATCTACGCCGACACAAGCTGATGACTTTGATCAAGAAAGAGGCGCAAGAGTGGGGTGCGGTGGACCACACAGTGATTCTGCTATCCAACCCCACTTACTACATGAGCAACGACATCCCATACACCTTCCACCAGGACACCAACTTCCTGTACCTGTGTGGCTTCCAGGAGCCTGACAGCATCCTGGTGCTGCAGAGCTTGCCTGGAAAGGCACTGCCATCCCACAAGGCCATGCTCTTTGTGCCACGGCGAGATCCAAGCCGAGAGCTGTGGGATGGGCCACGATCAGGCACCGATGGGGCAGTAGCTTTGACAGGAGTGGATGAAGCTTACCCCCTAGAGGAGATTAGACACCTGGTGACCAAACTGAAAGGTAATGGAAACGAGATGAGGTGGAACCCAGGTTATAGGGACCACGTTCTCTGTCACTGGTTCCAACCAGACCCCATAATGGGAGGCACATGACACTGGGAATGGGAAGAGATTTTTCTCGTCTAAGCTACTGGTTGTAATCTGGCCCCAGTTCGGTGGTGATAGAAAAAAACCTGTGTATGTGGCTCTTTAATGGCTTGTGGGTTAGTGGTCTGTATCCAGGTACTACTGAACTGATATCACTGAACACACAAGTGGCACTAATTGGTCCTTTGTTGTCAGTGTCATGAGAAATTAAGTAATCATTGGGCCACAGAGACTGACCTTCCTCCTCTCCCCTTAATATGGCCCTTCCATGTTACGGGGCAGTACGTTAGCACAGATGTTGCCTGTGGGATTCTTGCACTGCTGCTGCCCATGCTGTATTGGTCTTTTACTAGAGGACTCCAGTCTCTAAAGGCTCTCAGCCCAGCATCTTCACCTGCATTAAATTCACTTTAAAAACCATATGTGGTGATACACAAATCCATCTTCACAACTCTTCATTTCCTGGATTGTGTGTGGTATATTTGCTGCATCATGCCAGATTCTATTACACAGTGAAGCTTATAAAAGATCACTCTTATTAGACAATCTCCTGATTTAATGTGCCCAAATATATTAAGTACAATTCTGCTCCACCTTTATTAGAGCATTGGTTCTCAACTGGGGGTCCGTGGCCCCCTGGCAGTCCGTGAACCCTTTCAGGGGGACTGCGGGGCCCCATGGCAGAAACTCAGTGCCCTGATCCCTCGTGCCACCCCCCCCGGGCCTGAAGCCAGGAGTGGTGGGGTTATAGTTGGGAGCCTCACCCCAGGGCTGAAGCCCTAAGCTCTCTTCCTCCCTCCCCCCTTGGCTGAATCTGGGAGCAGTGAGGCTGAAGCCCCAATGTAGCAAAAGCCCTGAGCCCATGGGCAGAGTTGGGAGGGCACAAGGTTGTTGCCCTCCCAAACTGCAGTGCCTTACCCAGAGTGGGGCAGTCTGGGGGCAGCACCCTCCCTTCCCCCCACACTACCTCCTCAGGCCCTGCCCTCTGGCCAGGTAGTTGGCGGGAAGCTGGAGCCAGGCAGTGTGGGGCAGCTGCTCTTTAGCTGGTGGTGGCATGGAGCGGGCAGCTGTGGCATTTCCCCGTCTGCTGCTGGTGCCTGGGGTTGCAGCTGCTCCTCAGCTCCCAGCCCTCTTTGTCTGCTCATGCAGCTGGTAAGAGCCGCCCAGGTCTGGGAACGCAGCTCTGGGGCCAGCAGAGCCTCAGGGAGCAGCCACTGCAGGGGGAGCAGCTAACGCAGGGAGAACCTTCCTGGCACACAGCCCCTAGCTATCCTTGTCCCTGCACCCTGAGCTACCACCCTGCCTGCACACAGCCCCTAGCTACCGCCTGTCTGCACCCTGAGCTACCGCCCCACCCATACACAGCTACCTCTCTCTCAGCAATCTGAGCTACTCTCCTACCCACATATAGCCCCAGCTACCCCGTACCTGCACCCTTAGCTACCCCCTGTCCGTACACAGCCCCTGGCTGCCCCCTGCCTGCACTCTGAACTACCGCCTGCCTGAACCCTGAGCGGTTTTCAGACTTTGAGCTGAGTTCCCCCTTTGAGTTATATTTTTGGTTGCGTCCCCTCCACATCCCAGACAGGTGGCTGGCCTGCTGAGGTGAGTCAGGAAGTGGAGGTGGCGCTTCCTCCATGGACCCTGCTATGTGGAGATGGCCCAAGCCCCACCAGCCCTTGCCCCTCCAAAATAGAGGTCAAACTATGCCTATGCCCAATGGTCCTACCCCTGGCCTGGAGCCCCAAGTCCTCTCCGCTGGGCCCTGGCTTTTTTATAGCATGTTGAGGGTGGGTCTCAGAAAGAAAAAGGTTGAAAACCCCTGTATTAGATGACTATCTCTGTTAAGCAAATGTTTTTTGTTAGTGTTTTCTGGGGTCTCCATAGAAATGTTTTGTTGAAGATAAGGGGTGTTCCACCCCTATCTTAACCTCTCCTCTTTCTTTTTCTCTGTATACAGTAACTCCTCACTTAACGTTGTAGTTGTGTTCCTGAAAAATGTGCGACTTTAAGTGAAACGATGTTAAGCGAATCCAATTTCCCCATAGGAATGAATGTAAATGGGGGAGGGAGAGTTAAGTTCCAGGGAAATTTTTTTTGCCGTACAGTACTATAGTTGGGAGGTGCCTCCGCCTTACCCCGCACAGGCACAGCCCACTAGCGCTGGAGACAATGAGGCAGGTAAGGAGGCTGAAGGTTCTGTAGGCTAGGAGAAGCATGGTGCGCAGTGGCAGCTTCCCCTACTCTGCAAGCACCAAGGGAGGGGGCTCAACCCTCTGCCTGCCCATGCCACCCCTTCTCCCAAACCCCCACCCTTAACCTGCCTCTTCTTCCCCCCTGCCTCCTCTCCCTTTACTCCGCACGCCATGTCCTTGCTCCTCCCCCTTCCCTCCCCTGCCTCCTGCCCATGGCAATCAGCTGGCTTGCAGCGTTCAGGGGGGAGGAGTGAGGACACAGTGCGCAGGCTCCCCCTGCCTCCTGAACGCCACAAGCCTGCTGATTGCCATGGGCAGGAGGCAGGGGAGGAATGGGGGAGGTGTGCGCATCCTCGCTCCTCCCCCCTCCCTCCTGCCTGCAGCAATCAGCTGGCTTGCGACCCTCCCTCCCCGACCTCCTGCCCACAATCAGCTGGTTTGCAGCGTTCGGGAGGCAGGGGAGGGAGGGAAGCCTGCGCACTGAGTCCTCGCTCCTCCCCCTCCCTCCTGAACGCTGCAAACCAGCTGATTGTGGGCAGGAGGAGGGGAAAGGCGCTGATCTGCGGGGTCTGCCAGCGGGCGGGAGGCACTGGGGGTGGGGGAGGGTTGGGGAGCTGATAGGGGGGCTGCCAGCTGTGGACAAAGCGGGCAGCCAGATGTTATAGCGAAGCATTGCACAACTTTAAATGGAACATGTTCTGTAATTGAGCAGGGACGTAAGATCGAAACAATGTTAAGCGAGAGGACGTTAAGTGCAGAGTTACTGTATAACATGTTTAAAAAAACCTGAAAAAACAAGAGAAGAAAAATGGAATCCAGGAGTTAGACTTGTTTCCGTCTAGTTCCTGACAACGGCCAGTACCAGATGCTGCAGAGGAAGGTGCAGGATACCCCTTAGTGGACTATCATAGAATAAACTGCACAAAGAGAAAAATTGTTGTAAACTTCCCTTATGCCCCCATAGAACAAGAGTTTATTTCCCTTGTATTTTTTATCCTGTCTAGTGTGCCTGGGTGGTAAGTACTTTTTTGGAATTAATCAAGGGGTTGCTGAATTGCTGGACATGTAGAGATGCAAATGTGAGGTCCTGACTTCTCATTGTCATTTAAAAAAAATCCCATTTCAAGAGTAGGGGTGCTGCTGATCCCAATGTTCTAGGCAGATTTCAATGTGGATAATTATATTCTTCCTGAGGAACTTCACTTCAGTGGAAGGCCGGAGACAGGATTTCCAAACAATCCATCCCAAAACATAATTGTTATTGACCCCTGCCCCAGCTGGTCATGAACAAGAGGTGGATTTGTCTTATGGGTTCTCCGTTGTGATCAAACAGGGCTTCTAAGCTCAGGAATCTAAGTTCTCATGCAATCTTGCAAGGTTATGTTTTTGTCATGAAACATTTCCCCCCACTAGTATCCCACTAGTGCAGCTTTCTCTCTGAAGAGGAAATGTATATGGGGAAAATAACTAATATTTATAGAAATGGCTATTTATTTATTGAGTGTATTCTTTTAAATTCATAAACTATTATTAAATCTACAAAACCCAGATAGACTTGTTTACTTGTATGTTACTAACCTGTTAAGATATAAGGAGATCATTAGTATCATGTTACACTGAGGTCATATGTCAGGTATGAGGCCATATTACAAATCTAGGGGAAATTACCTTTCAGATGACATGTCGCATCTTCAACTTTTTCTAGTCTAGGAGGAGTTCGCTCATACAGTGACCTCAAAATATCTTTAATATTAGTCTGTGTCTGTTTTGTGTGTCTCAGGTGAATCAAACATGGTTTGGTATGATTCTGCAAAGCCAGTGCACACACAGCTCCACTCTGACTACCTGCAGCCTCTGGCCGAGATCAAAGCTGGAAGCAAAAACCGCATCCGAGCTATTCATCATCTAGTACAACAACTCCGCCTGATCAAATCCCCTGCAGAGATTGAGAGGATGAAGGTTGCCGGAAGGGTGACTTCACAGGTATGGGATGTGACCCCATCAAGTAAACAAAGGCAGTCATTTCTTGAGTGTGGGGTAGCATGGACTGGTACGCTCATGTAAAAGGAAACTGGGTCAAATTCAGCTGGGCTGGAGTGGTAACTTTAGTCTTGCCTGATCTCCCTTCATGGAGGCACAATTTCTTGATCTCTCTGTTAACCATACTCTACTTCCCTCCCCCATATCACAAGGGGTATGAGGCCTGCTGCTTGAACTGCTAGAGTGCTCAACCTTGACATAATTCCAGTCAAGACAACCAAAGAGTTTTTGCATATTTGATGTCCTTTAAAAATGGTATCCACTCCAGAACAAGGATATTTCTTTGTGCTCCCACCATCTCCCCTGCTTCCTCATGCCATTCTTTCCCCTTCTTTTGCTATTTTCCTCTGGTTTCTGTATTACAGACCAGGGTGAGAAAGAGGGACTGTCCAGTTTTCTTTACATCCTCATAACCTTGAATATTTTTGTCAAGGAAAGTGAAGTCAAAGGAGACTCTTTCCTCCCCTTCAGATCACATGCTAATGAAAGATCTATATTGTTGTTTGACAGGCTTTTATAGAGACAATGTTTGCCAGCAAATTCCCAGTGGATGAAGCATATCTCTATGCTAAGGTCAGTACCTTGTTGGGCTGTGGATGGTTCTGGGGAGGTAGAGAGGGCTGCGTATTGTTTTTCTCCAGGAAGAGTAAAAGGATCTGAGAGCTGCCGATGGCTGATAGGGGTACAGAGCTGTGAGTGGAACCCAAGCCCCTTCTCGCCCAACTTTTCTGGTTCCTCTGATATTCCCCAACAGCTGCAGCTCTGTCAAGTCTACGCCTTTGAATTATAGCAGCAGAACAGCAGAACGTTTTGAAGTGTACCATGGGCAATCAGCGGGCTTTCAACCCAGGACCTTTGATACTAACAGCTGGATTTTTTTTACCCATTGAGCTAAAGGAGTAACTCCCTAAGCTGAGAGATGTAGTAAACTCTTAACCTCTTATGTGGACTAACCACTAGAAAGTGACTGACGCTGCCAGTGTGGGTTACACATCTTTCTCAAAAGGCTCTTTGTTTCGGTGCCTGTGCTTCAGAAGAGCAAGATGAATGGGGCTGTAGCTTCTGGAAGGGTTACTGCAAATCTAAAGGGTGCTTTAAAAAATACTTGCGTAAGGAAGTGCCGGACATTCTATAAACTGGATCATGCATTTTTCAGAACCTCCCATACGTTTCATAAAAATTGTCTCGGAAGCTACAGCAGCCTATCCCATTCCTTTTAAAGTGCAACAAGTGCTGTAGCAGAGCAGAGGGTATTCCTGGGGGTGACTTTCCCACCTGGGGAGTTGGGGTGGGATGCTAGTCAGTGTGGGAAGCAGCAAAAAGGACAAAAAGAGTCAATGAATAAAGAAATATAAACAAATAAAGGAGACAGAAAAGACAGAGAGAAGAAAATAAAAAAGAAACAAAACAAAATAAAAAATGGGGGCTGAATCCAGAGCCTGTGGTATGTGCTGTAGAGAAGAGAACTCGCAGTGCACGTGGGTGTAGGTGAATTGGGAGTGTGCATGATGAGGAGAATGTCATAATACACTTTATCTAAGTAATGTGAGATTGGAGGAAAGTCCGCCTAAGCGGAGAATTGTTGGTGTGACGAATAGGGAATTCTGGGATTGTGTCTGAGGCTTTAGTGAAGATCCACAGGCTCTTCCATTCTCCCTTCCTTGTGCAAGGTATGAAAAGCAAGTGATGCATACCTGCCATATGACGTTTGTCAATTATGTGGAACTACTAATGCGGTTAGTACAGTATAGTACAGAGACAAGGCATTAGTGTTCTTTAAGGTATTGTTAACTATGAATGTCAGATGTAGTCTGTATCCTAATGATTGTAATATAGGGTATCACTAAGGGGGAAAGGTCAGAGAAGAGCCAGGAATGTGTAGGAAAAGGAGGGAGAGAGCAATGAGTTTTCCAGTGAGGTATAAGGCTTTGCTGTTTAGGATTTCATTGCTCTCCACACTGATGTACTTCCTGTTGTTGTTTCGGCTAAGAACTAAATTTCTATGCCTGTACAGCTCCCTCTTTGCATGTCTGGAGAGATTAATATTGGCTGTATGCTACCCAGCTATGTCAAGATCCAACCTCCATGAACTTCTGCTTTTACACTAGATTCAGTCCTGGGGGATTCTGAATATTTACCTCTCCCCTGCCTTGCAAGATGTAGTGAATATCCAGTTTGTCCACTGGTAATGCCTTTTCTCTAGCGTTTGAACCCAGAATATACCCAAATAACTAGTGATGTGATCTTAAATCTTTTTACAGTTTAGTTTATTACTCCTCCACATATGTACAAAATTAATCCCAAAATAATTACAATTACAAACTGCCTGCCACAGTTCTATGCAAAATTACAATATCTTCTCCTCTGAAATAACCCTCTAACATACATGCAAAAAAAATTAGACCTTTCCCTGAAACAAATGCTTCCCAGAAGGATTTTCAGAATACCTATAAATTACAAATTGAGGACTGAATCCTGCTTACTTTTCTCATCCAAATAGTCTTAGGGATTTTAGCAGGACTGCCTCGTTGAGCAAGACAAGCAGGATGTGGCCTTTGATGTCTTGAGTTGAGAGGGGTCTGTCTGTGCTGATCAGTAGTACAGACTTCTCCTAGAGAAGCTGATTTCATTTAAGATGCAATTTTAAAAAACACCCTCCACCCAGATCTGTACTATAATCTATACAATTTTCTACCCAAAGCATTTATATTGTGGGTATCGTGGAGCATTTTGTCCCACACAGCTTGGCAAATTTTAAAAGATGTTTGGTAATGGTACTTTTTGTACTTGTATAGCTGTTATGTCTGAGGACATTAGTTAATTCAGCTTCACTCTATTATCTACTTCAGCTTGGAGGAAGGTGAGGAGCAGGAATTTCTTTCATCATTGTGGCACAATAGTTGGGCATAACCTGTCTGAATCTGCTGATGTCTTCTGCTCTGATGGGCAATCTCTTAATCAGGTACTGAGACAGGGTCACAAAAATAGATATTGATCTAAAAGTTAGCTGGTATTTTGGAATTAAAACACCTCCCAAAGCTAGATAAAGAAGAGCTTCAAAAATTTGCTAAGTTGTATGGGAAGTGAGAGCAATGCTTTAAAAATGCACAAAACCCCACAAAAAATGTATTAAAACATCATTGTTGTAGCATTTACGAACTCAGACAGAGAGCTCTTCTGTGAGACCAAACACTGGGTTCCAGACACTTCCGTGAAAAATAACTATTCTGCGTCATCTTCTGCTGTTCTGTGGAACCCTGGGCTGTTTTCATTCAGGAAATGCTGTTCTCGGTTTCATTTTCTTCTGGGTTACTGCCTTCTGCATAGACAGAGAAAATGGCTGTGGGGGCAGGAGCTATGGTTGCCCAGCACAGTTGCTTACTGTGCCAGAACTAATGGGCGTCTCTCTGAATTGATTGTTCCAGTTTGAATTTGAATGCCGGGCACGAGGGGCTGACATCTTGGCTTACCCACCTGTGGTCGCTGGTGGCAACAGGTCCAACACCTTGCACTATATAAAAAACAACCAGCTTATCAAGGTAAATCAAATGCTTTCCATGTGTTTAAACTCCAGTGTACTGATATTGTGTCCATTTACCAGCCCCTGACCACTGGTTACACCAGGCTCACCTGTACCCTCAGTGCCTCTGTTGTGACAAGAAGTGCTGAAACAAATTGGGTGGAATGAAAGAATATTTACACAGCAATGGGAGATGGGAACCTAATATAGTTATCTGTTGTTGGCAGTAAGGCCAACTTCAAATCCATCCTTACCTTTTAATGCACCCATTGCTATATTTTCTGAAGAATGCTGAGCTTCTCTCATAAGATTGCAAATCTGCTCCTCTATCCTGCATTTCTGTAGTTCCTGTGCAGCAGTCTAGAATGCTGGGTGGGTTTCTGACATTGT